>NC_052020.1:49338267-49493422 GCF_015832195.1 Motacilla alba alba | reverse complement strand
CAGCTGCTAGTCCCTAGTCATATTAATAGTCAGCTTATAATAGAAAAAGCAAAAGAAAGCTGATTCTGATACACTGGGAAGCTTCAGTTCATTTAGTAGTCATGTTTATAGCTGCTTTCCAAGAGCTTAGATTTGGTTAGTTTTGGATAAGAAGTTCCATTCCTTTCTCTCCTCTTGCATGGACTATGTGTCCCATCACTTTAAGTATTAGAGCTGAGATCATCTCCCTCTTCCCTCAACCCAGACTTCCCCTCTCTAGTGGAAACTAATTTCAGCTAAATGCTGACCACACTTTCCATACATGTGAAGCCATTTTGGGCTGAAAGTTAAATCCTAAGGACACTTGGTCTTGTGTCAGTCAATTAGATTAGTCCTTTCTTTTCCACAAAATAGCTGGCTGCTCACAAGGGAGGGGGACCACTAGGCATCCAGGGTTATTCTGAAGTAGTCTCTAAAGCAGGACAGAATTTATTCACTTCTAGGTAGGGAATCCCCACCCCTGTGTACATAGCCAGTGACAGGAATATTTGCAGATCACATCGGTCTTAAATTCTACTCACCTTTTGCCAGTCTTAAATGCACAGATTTGGATTTGTCTTCTGCGAAAGAGTGGAATTTATTCTTGAAGTCAGACATAAACCATTCCTTTTTTTTTAGTATGAGATCAGACACATTTCAAGCTCCTCCATTTAACACACCAATACTACTCAGAAGCGTTTACCTCTGAAATTAGTTTAGCAGGAATGTTCAAAAATATCTATTCCTAAATGATGATCAGAATCACAGCTAAAAGCTAATATATAGACTACTCCTGTTTTCAAACTGGTGATGTGTCTTTTCCTCTTTCAGCTGCAGCTTTACAAGTGTGATCTAGCATTTGTTTGGTTTTTCTGGGCTAAAAGGAGCACACATGATGCTGCAAGGTGGAATTGTTCCAGTAGGTTTTCAGAGTTGCACCCGCACCACCTCTGTCTTTTTATGTACTCAAAGTTTTTTTTAAAGAAAGGAAAACAATATAAATCTAGAAATTAGGGGGGGAAAACGGAACTTACTTTTTCTAGCTTCTAGAAGTTTCTGCCAGTATATACTTCAGAGCTGTGAAACGACTACACCTAATCTGAAATAGTAGCAGAGAACCGTAGAAAATTATTTGTTTAGAGGCAGTTTTGAAATATTAAAAGCCATCTTTACCATTACTGGGTTTTGCACAGATGTATACATTAGCCTTTCAGTCAAAAGGTCTTTGAACTTGTTCAGGGAACAATGTAGTTCCAGGTTGTTCCAGTTACAGGCAAAAGCCCTAGGCAAGAGTGTTGTGGTAGTCTTTGTTCAGATATAGTGATCCTTGATGAACAGAAAATTCTATAGGAGATCATAATGGAAACTCAGAAACTATAGCAATTATGCAGATTAAATTTATCCAGCGGACTTTAATACTTATTTCCAAATTCTCTTCTTAAAAACTCTCAAGACTGTGTTTTAGTGTCCTAGAGAAAGGCTCATATTACTGATGTGATTCTAATGTAAACACTGTGATTGCAAAGTACTGCATTTGTGGGTTTTCTTAGCTTGGAGAGTCTCAGTCAAGGAGGACATTTTCTTAAATATTTTTAAAATTAATTCAGCCATTATCAAGAAATCTATATGAATGCACTAACCACGGAAGTTTAACATTTTATGATAATGTTTTCCATTTGTGTAACTAAATAAGTCATAGATTAAGTTCCAATCCAGTGTTGTTTATTCCAGAACTGCAAGGGTTCTTTCAAAAATCATTCATAAAATGCTAGATGACAAAAATAGATTAGGGTATTTTTCTGCTCTGAGTATAAATATTATCATATAATTACACTAGTATATTTGTGTAAATCATGAGGTACTGTGCAGTCCAAAAGACTGTTTTGGTGAGAGGGGAATAAACTTTCAAAACTTTCAAAATTATGTAAAATTACAATTAAAAGAACCAATGAATGTGTCAAGTCAATTTAATTTATTTAGCATACACTGAGGTATGTTTAGAATATTGTAAAGTAGATTACATGTATACATGTGCTACCTGGGTACAGCCACACACAGACATGCAGGCATCACTCTATAGAAGTGACTAATGTTACTCAAAATAACAGTTACCATTCAGAATCTTAGGACTATATGAAAAATACAAGCTTTCAAGACCACCCATTAGTTTCTAAATTTCACTAAACTTTCTCCACAACTTCCTCCACAGTCATAGAATCATAGAATCATAGAATTATGAAGGTTGGAAAAGACCTTTAAGATCACCAAATTCAACAGTCAACCCAGCACCATGACCATGTCCACCTTTAAACCATGGCCTCAAGTGCCATGTCCACACATTTTTTGAACACTTCAAGGGATGGTGAATCCACCATTTCCCTGGGCAGCCCATTCCAATGCTTGACAGACTTTCCATGATGAAATTTTTTCTGATGTCCAACATGAACATTCTCTGGCACTACTTGAGGCCACTTCCTCTTGTCCTGTCACTTGGGAGAAGACTGGTGCCATACCACCACGATGTCCTTTCAGGTAGTTGTAGACAGCAAAAAAAGTTTTTCCAGAATAAACACTTCCTGTTCCCTTGGCCATTCCTCAGAGGACTTGTGCTCCAGACCCGTTCTCAGCTCCACTGCCCTTCTCTGGACATGCTCCAGCCCCTCAATGTCCTTCTTGTACTCACAGGCCCAGAAATGAACACAGGATTTCATGTGTGGCCTCACCTGGGCCAGGTACAGGGGGACAGCCACTGCCCTGGTCCTGCTGGCCACATTCTTGCTCATCCAGGCCAGGATGGCATTGGCCTTCCTGGCCAGCTGGGCACAAGCTGTCTCTGGTTCATCTTCTGTCAACCAGCACCCCCAGGTCCTTTTCCACTGGGCCACTTTCCAGCCACTCTGTCCCCAGCCTGTAGCACTGCAGGGGTTGTTGTGACCCAAGGGCAGGACCTGGCACTTGGCCTTGTTGAACCATTGGCCTTGGCCCATCAATCCAGCCTGTCCAGATCTCTCTGCAGAGCCTTCCTGCCCTCCAGCAGATCAACACTCCCACCCAATTTTGTATCATCTGCAAACTGACTGAGGGTGCCCTCTATCCCCTCATCCAGGTCATCAATGAGGACGTTAAACAGGGGTGGCCCCAATACTGAGAACCTAGGAACAACATGCAACCAGATACCAGCCAGATTTAATTCCGTCCACCACCACTCTCTCAGCCCAGCCACCCAGCCAGTTTTTGCCCAGTGAACAGTGCACTCATCCGCACCATGGGAAACCAGTTTCTCCAGAAGAATCATGTTGGAAATGGTGTCAAACTATTTCAAAGACTAAGTAGACAACATCCACAGCCTTTCCCTCATCCACTAAGTGATTCGCTTTGCTGTAGAAGGAAATTAGTTTGGTCAAGCAAGACTTGTCTTTCCTAAATGCACGCTGGGCGTGCAGGCTGGGCCTGGTCTCCTGGTTGTGCTGTACATGTTGCATGATGGTACTCAAGACGGTCTGCTCCATGACCTTCCCTAGAACCGAGGTCAGGCTGACAAGCCTATAGTTTCCCTAATCCTCCTCCTGACCCTCCTCATAGAGGGGGCATCACATTTGCCAACTTTCAGTCACTTGGAACCTCCCCAGCTGGCCAGGACCAATGATAAATGATGGGAAGTAGCTTGGCAAGTTCTTCCACCAGCTCCCTCGGTGCTCTTGGGTAAATCCCATCTGGCCCAGGGACTTATGAAGGTCTTAGTTTCGTAGGAGACCACTGGATTAAAGTGGCTTCATGGCTTCATTCTGCTGCCTGTCTGTCTTCCAGTTTAGAGGATTGATGACAAGTGGTCTTGTTATTAAAGACTGGGGCAAAGAAGGCATTAAGTACCTGAACCTTTTCCTCATTTGTTGCTGTTTTTTTTCCCCACTACATACAACCGAGGATGGTAATTCTCCTTGACTTCCTTTCTTTGCTGGCACATTTGTAGAAACACTTTTTATTGCCTTCTGCATCAGTATCAAGATCAAGTTCTAAGTGGGCTTTGGCCCTTCTAATTTTCTACCTGGATGTTTGTTCAAACATATGTCTCTACATTTGTTTACTTTTACAGCATGACTTGATATTTAAAAAAAAGAAAGGAATAGTTAACAATTATGGTTATATGCTTGGTGAATACAGAGATGGTAAGGAAGCCACCATTTTCCACTGTAAATATTTCCTTTGAGCATTTGTATTTTAAAAGTCTAAAGAAATATGCCTATCCCCCCTGCTCTATATGGGTATATTTTTTTGATGCACACATGCAATACTGTCTCTTTGTGGTTTCAGGTAAAACTTTTTCCCTAGCATTTATATTTCTCTACTATACCTAGTATTCATCTGATGTATGGTGGTCTGAGCAAGATCTGTTTGGGAGTTAAGGATGATACATAACATGTATTGGAGAGAAGGGGGCAAAAGTTCTCATGATATGAGTTTTAAAGGATTGTGTGGAAAGGGTTAAAATGTTTCAAACTAGCCATGCGTTGCTCTCGAGTGATTAGGTGTAACTCCCAATTAAAGATCAATAAAGTCTTTAAAGTGATTTATAAAAATGGATTAGTAAGAAATGTCCATTTAGAAACTACTGTGAGTAAAATCACTATACTCTCTGTCATATTGATCGGGCCTTTATGTCTAAACACGCATTAACTGGGGCAGACAATAAAAATTAATCCTCTTCTTTCGTAAAATGGAAGGTCATTTTCCCAACTGTCCCTAGGGGGAATGATGTCATTAAACATGCTACTAAGACATTTTATTAAATCTGACTAGGCTGTTTGCATAAAAGTAAATTAGAGCAGTCAATATTGGAAAGAAAGGGATTTTAAGGAGCAATAACTAGAGGTATTTATTGTAAGTGTATCATACAACAGATGCATAATTAAATTCAAAACATCTCCATTAAAATAATGTAAAGGGTCTGGCTCAAATGACAAAAGGCACGATTTTCAGAGCCCTAAGCATGCCCTGTTGTACCTAAGCATTTCAGGGGTCTCCAAGCAGTAGGGGATTTGACATACCATATGTGGTGATATTCTCTGCTCTGTCCCCTCCAGGATAATTTATAAATAAAACCACTGAGCAAAGGGGTGAAACTGTAACTAGCGCCAACCCGACCGAGACGATGCCCTCTATAAAACACCTGCAGTTTCAGTTCCAGCATGCATCTCTTTACACGCATGTTCCCTCGGATAAGAAGCATCTTTCAACACTGTAAGAAAAGCAGAAAAGGGGAAAGAGGAGAAGTCATTTAAGATTATGTTCTGCTTTAGGTGCATGGCCTTCAAGCTGCTGCTGCCCACAGGATCCATTTGCCCGGACCCCAGCAAAGCAGAGTTTACACATAGCATCTCTGCCATGGCGCCCTGTGAAAGCCTTTGTGTCTGAATGCACCCTGAGGTCACTCCTGGGCCAGCTAGTGTATAAGAAACAATTTTTTTGAAGGTTAAAGTCAGAATTTCAAGTTGCATTTTATGTCTCCTTTTGTGGTGTAGACCTCACTGCTATACCTCTGGGTAGGTGACCTGCTTCCCATCACCTCTGTCTCTGATTGGCCTCCCCCCTTCCACAAAAAACTCAGCAGCGGTTAAGTCACTGAGACTGCTCCATATTGCACTGTCCACATAGGAGTGTGTTATCTTCACAATCTCTAGTCCGCTTTACACATCAGTTGGTTGTCTGCTATCTCTAAGTAACATTATAGATAACTTGACGTATGGGACATCTTTGTTTTAGAACTTTAGCAAAGTGGAGGTCTTGGCCATGGACAGAGGACTGGACTCCCATGTTAATTCCAACAATATGCACCCTAATGTTACTCTTATGATTAGAAATGTTTTTAGAGTACCACTGAATTGTTTCTAATTTTGCAAATAATATCATACATGAGACAAAAAAAAAGATATTTTCTCCTTTTAACCTGTAAATATCCTACATTAAATTAGGTCAGTAGATGAATCTCTAGTTTAAAAAATGCACCAGGTATGAGGTGACCCCGTGATTGTAAAACACAGACTTCAGTCTGGGTTTCATGCTTGGTTGAGGCATAGAGATTCTGTGCCACAGAGTAATCACGTTGGGTCAGACCCCACAAAAGGCCTGAGTGCCTTGTATGGCAGCTGTGTAAGTGTTTTAGAAGGAAATTGGTGGAGCAGGTATAATCTGAAACCAAACATAAAGGAAGAGGAAGAGGGAATGGACGCCAGGGGAATGCACACATTTATGGGACTTGAACACATGGATGTAGAACTGACTAAAAATATAATTGTGTCTCTGTTTCATGACTACTAAGATACTATTTTTTCAATTTCTACATTTTTTTCAATTTCTACATTTCTACAAAGAGTGAAAAACTGAATAATTCCATATTTTGGCAGATGGTTGGTGGAAAAAAACCCCAACAAACTAGTTAGAAATGCCATTTTGACCATTTAAAATCTCCTCCCTGATCTCCTTGCAATAAAATGGTTATAGCAATCTTTAGACACTATTGATTAAAAAGAATAAAATAATAATAACTCTGTAATATCGAGCAGTTTTCTAAACTGTTTATTGAGGGATTTGGACATATACAGAATTTCTAGTAATATATATATATATATATATATATATATATATATATATCTGATTCATGCCCTGAATCTCTGAAATTCATAGTCAATAAATGCATTAAATAATACAACAATAAAACTTTGACATGAAAAGAAATACAAGAAATTAATAAATTATTTGCTTGGTAAATAAGTTCAGGCCATGTATCTCTTCAAGGAAATTGTTTAAGCCACTCTCGTACATGGTATAGAGCAAGTAATATGTACGGAGCCAGTTCTGCAGAGAATACAGATAGTGAATGTCCAATTTGAACATGTTAATCCAACCTAAGTCTTTTTTTTTTTCTTTTTTTTTCTTCCACCAAAGCTTCAATATGCATCTGATCTCAGGATATTGGATTTTTCTTTGAGGAAAGAAATAAATGACTTATCTGGGGAATAAACCCAGTCTTCTTTCTCTGTACTGCTCACCATATATATTGTGCTAAAATAAGGTTCACTGATTCTAATGTAAATCTCTAAATCTGAACCATGATAATATAAGTTTCTGCATTTTATGTGGTAGGTAAGTAGGTTGCATCTTTGAAAAAAAGTAGTGAGAAAGATTAGTGATGTACCTAAGGAGAAAGGGAACAGGCTGAAATACCTTTAGGGTCTGAAACTCCTTGACAGACTAGGAAAAACTGTTCAAACACATTTGTTTTCTTTTAAAATTAAGATGCATCTTGCAATACGATGGTTTCCCCCCATCTTGCTTTTTACACACACATTTTGTGACATCAAGATTTGTCTGTATGGGTGATTCATACCAGTACAAACCAGCTTGCATCACTGCTAAAAGATCTGCAACTATACGATCCTATCTTTGTAAGGATGTCATTGTCAACATGTCTGGGGGATTTTCACTCTTGCAGGAATTATTTTATCTTCCAAGGAAGTTACACTGTAGCTCTTTGCTGTCTGATGTGATGCTTTCCCACATGGCTTTGCTGCTAACCCCAAATGTCCAATCTGCTTATTGAAATACCTTTTCTTAACCTGAAGTCAAAGTAATGGATGATAACTCTCTGTGCTAGCACAGACAGGTTCAGCTTCTTTATAAGTCCAGAGTGTCTACCAAAGATACCTCCCACTTCTCATCAGGCAGCACACTTCAGTGTCCCAAGCAGGCTATGGATCACATCTGTCCCTGGAATACTTTGACTTGACAAGAGCACTGACTATAGCAATGTCTGGGAGAGGAACTGCACAGGATCTGGGATCAAGAATGGCGTCTAAAAACAGAAAGGAGAAAGGTGGAGCTCTCATATTGTTGTGAATATCATGCTTTGTTACAGCAATTCTGACAGGATTCCCGGCTGGCAATACCATCATAGATTCGATGGCAATGCAAAGCCAATTGGCAAGAGTATTCCAGTAATGAACAAATAAAAAAACACTTTTTGTTTTTCAAGCAGATATGCTTGTCAGACAAGAAGTTGTTTGATGTCTAACAATCCAGCTGTAGATCTGTAGATTGATCTAGTCACCCAGGCTAGTGCCTTTCCCACTGTCACTAATCTTTTTGTTCCTGGAAATGTTGAAGATGCCACAAGCAGGGTATGAAAGACTAATAAGAAATATAGGACTTACAGTGGTACTGTGCTCTGTCATATCGAGTGGATATTTATTGCCAGAGATGGATGTGGTCATATTTCATGGGAGTGAGATACTGTAAGTTCTGAATACAACTATTTCTGTTTCCAAATTGTGCCTTCCCTGAGAATATTGAGAAGGAGCAATTACAACTTGTAAGCATGCCCACTGTAGAAGGGGCTACTCCAAAACCTCTAGTTACTCTTCCATGATATCTTCTCCCATCTGTCCTATGAAGCCATGTCCCAGCTTCTGGATCAGAGAATCTCTACAATACAGTTTACTTAACTTATCTGTTCTCTGCTGGCCTCATTTCCTTCTCTATGCAAGATGGGCCAGATTTAAGAAAGTGTACTACATAATTTGGCTGTTGAGAGCCATCATTCTGTAGCTTTATTATTAAGTACCTATCCTGCTTTGATCATCCAGGAAATGAATCCTATTAATCAGTGCATAATTATTATGAGTTTTTAAAAAAACAAAAGTCTTATCAGGGTACTTTTCCCAGAAGAACCGTAGCAAGATTTTTTTTATTGATGCAAATCTGAGAAAAGCACATCATAAGTGCAACTTCAACTTTTTTTTTTAAAAAAACTGGTAAAGAAGTTCATTCCAGTAACTGCCAAAAATATAGGCAAAATATCATATAGCACTAGTAAGTCAGAAGTGCCTCAATGCCACAAAATAATTTGAGTATTACTGCAGCTATAGCAAGTGACATCTGAAAGACAGAAAGAAGGCTTCAGCTCTTGCATAATGGACCTACACCCTTTAAATAGTGAAAAGGCCCTTCCTGTCATGCAGATATGTAGGAATTATGTCTGGGTTGAATAACAGGAAGTTACCCAGGAACTTCTACTGAACCAGGCTTTCTAGGGAACAGGAAAGAAAAGGGTTACCTTGGTGTAAGCCTATCTGGTCTGCTGAGGAGACTAGGGAAAGAGATAGGAAGACAAATAGGCAGTTAATGGTGTTAATGGATGGAAGGCATTATTCTCAGAAAACATTCTCTGTCAGACTAGGCATTCCTCTTCTTTCTCTTTCCCCTTAGGCACACTGTTGCATATCCTGATTTTAGGAAACTTGTCATGTTAAAAAGAACAATTTTGGTTTGTTCTGCTATCACACTTTCCTGGCCTGGCGGGGAAAACAAGAGGTAGATGACACCTACATTTCTCTGATTCCTCTAGTGCCCTATCTCAGATAGTGGGATTGAGGCCAATCACATCAGTCCCTTAAATTCCTGACCAGCCTCCAACAGCAAAGCATAATATACATCCTAGGAGCCCTTTCTTACCTTTTTTCAGGTGAGCTCCTACTTCCAAGTTTTGTGAATTGAAATCTCATTTGTCCTTTATTTAAAATCTAGAATTACCTGGTCTTTATGCCTATTTGGGAGTCTATGGATTGAAAACAAAATTCTGGAAGATTTTGATTTTTACTTTTGTTGGAAGGGTTCTGCCTAGGTAGCAACATTGTAGCACATGATATAGAGAATGACTTAATTCATAATGAAATCACTACTTTTATATAGGAAACCAAACGACTTTGAAGAGGCAAGGGCTGTAGCATAGTAAGAGAGGAAGTATGTAATTTTTGGAGTTCTTTGTACAGATACAGGGTGATTGTACTTTGTGTATGTCTCAGTGTGCATGAAGTGCAGAACCATACACTGCATAAGGGCTTTGAGTGATAGAAAGCAGTGCTGGATACTTAAAGAGTGCTGAATGCACACATTGGATGACAATCCTTTTGTAATAGCAGTGACTCATAACGAAGTTATCTTTACTTAAATTCAAGTGCCTGTTTATAGGAAACATTGAATGATTTTCCTGAAGTGAAATCTTTCTTGAGGAGATAAAATCCACATACAGGTAGTTCAAAAATGGTTCTACAGCCCAATATACTACTCACCAATGTGGTCAATGTATTTACAGACCAACTTCCACTAGGGTTGTCATGGTTTCACTGAAGGAATCATGGTTATCAATTTCTGTCTTGTTGATTCCCCATACAATTTACCAAAGACTAATATGTATTGGCAAAAGAATTTACAATTCTCAATAAAAATGACAGGACATATATTTATAGAATGAAATTACAGAGATCCTTGTTTGGGTCAGATTCAGCAATAGGAAGGATTCAAGCAGTGTGTCCTGTGTTAGCAAATCTGAGGGCAGGTTGGATTTTTCTGGCAGGGAAAAGGAGGACAAAAGGACAGATGTGCTGGAGGATGAATAGTTGTGTGTATAGAGAGTATTCTGTCTTAGAAATATTGTCCCACAAGATTCCTAGAAAAACTCCTAAGCACTTCTTAGAAAGTTTTTAGTGTCCTGGGCATTCTGATGATCTTATTTGCCCAATTTTAAAGATTCTGAGTAAAACTAAGACACATGACTAAGCATCACTATCCAAACACAGTTATTCATTGCTATGAATAATAGGTCAGCTAAAGAAATTCTGGTTTTGTAAAGGTTTCCATTATCTCGCAGTTGCTCTCTGTTCTTCTTATCTTGTTCTCTCTCTTTTGACTCTTATCATGCTCATTCATCTCTAGACCAATACCCCACTGTTTCTGTGATAGGCCCTTTTGTGACTTTCAATGGGATGATGATGCCCTCTCTGCACAGCACACCTCTTCTAATTTGTCTCTCAGGAAAATTCTTTCCTCAAGAAAAGCTCCACGGAAAGCCCAGAATTAGAAGAAGCTAAGGAAAGAACCTCCCTGGAGTTTATTTTTCATGTGTCAAATCTTACTATATGCATTTTCTTACCTGCAAGCATATTTCAGATGCTAGCTACTGCATTGGTGAGGACTGAACTCAGTAATAAATATTCCTGAAACTTCAGGAATATACTCATGGCAGTCATGGTATCAGACTAGTGGAAGCAAGAGGCATTCATAAGTGCTCTGTTTCCTTTACACTGAATTTTCTCAGCGTACCTTGTTGATGTTGGTCAGTGTTCACTGACAGTTTTTTTTTAATGGATTCTCCTATTAGCTCAGGGATTTAAGTCTCCCTTTTTAAAAATTGAAAACATTGCAGCTCCAATTCCCCCCTAGTGCATCCCATAGCCTGGAATATTGTGTACTCAGCTCCTGCAACTGGAACTTGCAGCAGCTGAGTTCAGAATGTGTCATTAACTCTTCACACCTTTGCCAATCAAACACTTGTCAATATACGCCCAGTTAAAGCAAGGTCAGGTGACATGTGAAGAACAGAGATGCTGCTTGGCACTGTAGGGAGAAAATTCCGGTGGCCAAAGCTCAGCTGGAACTGAAGCTGCCAGAAACATGGGGAACAATAAAAATAGATTTTTCAAATATTCTACTGGCAATAGGCGGTGTTAAAAGAACATTGTCCCATTCCAGGATGAGGACAGTCACCTCATAAACAGGGACAGGGACAAGGCAGAGGTGTTAATGCATTCTTTGTCTTCAACACAGATGATGGACCAAGGGGTTCTTAGAGCCCTGAGCTGGAGGACCATGACTGCAAGAATGATCAACTCCCAGCTGATCCTGAATTTGTGTGGGATTTGCTGCTCCAGCTGGATCCCTACACATCTATGGGGCATAATGGGATTCATCCAACATCCTCATTAATGACTTGGATGCAGGACTGGAAGGGATATTAAGCAACTTCATGGATGATACAAAACTGGGAGGAGCTGTTGACTCCCTCGGAGGCAGGGAAGCCCTGCAGGACCCAGCGATCATCAACTGTATGAAGTCCAGTAAGGACCCAAGGGAATGGCCTAAAGTTGTGTCAGGTGATGTTTATTTTGAATATTAGAAAAAGTATTTTCACCCAGGGGGGGTCTGAAATAGGTTGCCCAAGGAGGCGGTCACAGAGTTCAAGAAGTGTTTGGACAACACTCTTAGGCACATGGTGTAACTCTTAAGGATGGTCCAGTGCGGGGCCAGGAGTCGGAATCATGATCCTTGCAAGTCCCTTCCAGCTCAGCTGATTCTTTGATTCTGTGAGCTCTAATTTGCTACAGGAAGAGAGAGGGAAACCCTGGAGCATTGTTAGTATCCAGGTCAGCAGTGGCCTGGATTTTGCTACATGAGTGTGTGATCGCAGATAGCAGATCACTGAAATACCTGAGCATGCAGCACCCATCAGACCCAAGGCAACTACCAGGAATACTGAAATTTGGGATTAGTCATATATTCTGAATGCAATGCAACACCCCTTGATGTACCATGACAACACCTAGTCCAAAAATTCACATGATGAGCTTTAATTTTTTTATCCTTGAGTTTTTCACTCATCTAGTTACAAAATTCTTTCCATAAGGTAATCAATGTCACTCTGAATCAATATAATTTTATTTTTGGCTGGAAGTCTGTTTGTCTGGAAGACTGGTTTGTCTGCAGACTATTAAGCATTTGGAGATTGAGAAATTTATCCAAATTTTGTCTGTGATTGATTTTGATCTTTTGATCTCCTGGTGATATTTCAGCTTAGGTAATTCCCTGCCACCAAAGAGATTCACACAAGCTCATGGTCTCCTGCCATGTTGCTGTTCCTACCCATCCAATGCTTTTAGCAATCACTGCCACATTTAAAGGCAGCTGTGGCAGGTCAGTGCTTTATGAATGTGACTGGTGAGTTTGATACTAGACCTGAGGTTTCACAAGGACAAGAGGTTCTCTGGGAGGAGGGATGCAAGGGTGACCCAGGCTGGCTGCAGGCTTGTCTGATTGTTTCCTCTGGAACTGAGCTGTGAGGACAAGCAGAGACAGACATGTCAAGGCAGAAGTAGGACATGTTTACCATGGTCTTCATTCCACCTTCTGTGTTGTGTTTACTTGAGTAAAGGGAAGATGGTGGGAGGAGATTGGGGCATGCCAATGCAGAATTCAGCCATATTCAGCCACGCAGAATTGTAGCTGCCACAGGGAGAGATCACTGGATATTCAGAGCGGAATACACAGAATGTGTTTTGCATTGTAAAAGAAACACATTTTTCAAAATCACTTTGTTTTGGAGCTAATTTTAGTTTGTGGTTGGGGCTACATGGAGCTGTGGTGGTGAAGAGAAGATAAAATTTACTTGTATTGTGGAAAAATCCTAGGGCTTCCCTGATCTTTATTATGAATATAGATTTACTTCAGGAGTGCTTTAACTTGATTCTAAGAAAAAGATACTAACAGCCATAACCTGTCCTGTAGGAAGGCTTACATTTAACTCCAAATGTCCTGCCAGTGACAGCTCTTGTGTCACTTTTGCATTGTGGAGATTCCCTGTAAGCAGGCTATTATCAGACACTCTCTGGCAGCTTCTTTCTGTTGCCAGAATGACTGAAAGATTTTCAATACAAACAAAAATCAAGTAGCAGTCAAGGCTTAGAGTCACCTCTATATGGATCACCAGGTTCTTCCCAGTTCTCCCCCATGGAGAAATAGAAAGTCTGGGAATCAGTACTTCCAGTCCTTGTATGCACTCTTAATAATATTTAAATAACACATATACCTCACATGCCTTATTTAGTACAATGGATTTTTTTCAAATGCTGTGAAGGAAAAGACACCATTTTGAATGCATTTAAAGAAGAAGAGAATGTCTTTCTCTGAGCTACTGCATGCCTGTCCCTTTTTGTTCCCAGAGCCATGCCCCTGGAGTGTAAATGCAAGTCTCACATGAGGTGAAGAAGTTATGGTGTGGAGTTGTGAGAATATGGCCTTTATCTGCATTCTGGGAATGGTTTTGTTCTCCACTCTCTGCTACGTGACGAGGAAGGACTAAAAAGCCTGGACACCCAGACAAAAAGAGGGCCATTTAGCCTTTTCTCTGAAGCCCAGGATCCTTGCTGGGGGATTATTTTAGGCGGGGCTGTGTTTGGGCTGAGGGGTCTGGTTTGTACTCAAAGCCAGGCAGCAGATGTCAGGCCTCAGAATTGCTCACAAAATGATGACCTTGCTGGGTCAGGGCCCATACAACCTGCTTTGCCTCAAGCTGCGTCAAACACAAGCAGCAGAAAGACTTTCCCCAGGCACGCCTGTCTGGGCGACCAGCTATTCCCAGGTCTCCCTGTAGACTGAATTCCTTGTGAAATTCTACAGCTCTGAGGAAAAAAAAAAAACCTCCTGACAGTTAACTTGCCTTTTTCTTTTTAAGTAATGAATAAGGCAGTGAACGTTTTTCAGGGGGTAGAGGTCCAATTCATTATTATGCTTTTTTCGTTGTAACAATTTATATTGTGGGTAAGTTTGTTTGGGGTTTCCACGTGTGTCTAAAATGTGTTAGTACAGATAGTGTCAAATACAGAGATGAAGAAACGAATGTGAAAAAGAGGGCTGTGTATGAGATGCAATCCATGGCAAATTCACATTGTGTATTGGATGTAAATATCTCCAGTGTGATGATTTTAGAGGAGGAAGAACATCTACTGTGATTAAGAACATCAAATTATGTTTGCTATAGTTATTGTCTTATTGGGAAATATTCACAGTCAAGGGTTTAAAAATGTAATATAAAGTGGATCAATATGTGTTCGAGGATTTCATCAATTGCATATTAACAGTACTAGTCCTTCTGACCTCTCTTCTTTGAGCTATTCCCTTGATCAGAGCAAAAATGATCTAATAAATTAAGGGTTTATTCATCCATGTGCTGATTTTTGTTTCATATTTCTATTTTCTTGCATGCAAAATTGAAAAAAACCAATGTATGATTCCTGAACATGGTTTGAGTCTTATAACAATGGATAAAAGCTGCATTTCTTTTAAGCAAAAATTTAAACCAAATTTCTGCAGAACAAAAATCAAAGAATTTTGAGTGATATCGCAAGATATTTAAGACTTCAGTTAATACCAGTATAGATTGGGAAATCAACAACGGGTGGCAGTTTTCACATTGAATTTACCCTTTCTGCACAAGCTGAGTTTCTGCAAATTTTGGAAAAGTTTTGTGTTTTATTTTTTTTTCCTTTGGCCCATTTCTGCATAAAGGTCACTTGAAGAGTAATTCACTGGACATTGCAAACTGATTTGCCTTCTGTATTTGTGGTGACCTGCATCTGCCCCTTGCTCTAGGTTCTGTATCCCAAGGGAGTCATCAGAATGATGTTCCTGAAAAATAAAATGTTTTGAGGTGTAGGAAAGGACCAAATTGATTTTTTAGGACTTAATCAAAATGAAGAAGAACAGTTATAAAAGATATTTCTGTTGCTTTCTGAGTCTCCCCTGAAAAATCAGACAGAATTCACTCTATGCAAATAAATAACACCTGCTATAGAGTCATCTACAATGATCTGATTTTTTTTATAGACAGAAGCACAGAGGCAGAGAAAGACAGACATCAGCATCTTTTGTTTTCCAGTAATTCATGTTCTGTGAAGAGGATAATTAGCTCGATGTAAAACTATACACATATAACTATGACAGTAGTGATTCAGTGCTTATTTTTTTGCCTTTTTTTTGTTCACATTTGTGCAGGTGAGCTAAACATTAATGAACTTTTACTCAGGAGTGTTCAGAGTTGCATAGGAACAAGGAGTGTTGTCCATTAATAATGAAAAGAGGAATTTTTCCTTTGATTTACATGGAGCCAAGATTTCAGGACATTTTATTACATGTGTCTTCTCAGTATGGAATAAAACATTTCAAGACAGTGACACCGAACATTACATCTCTCAGAATAACATACATATTTTTTCTTAATTTACTTAAGTATGTATGTGAAAATGTATATGAAAATGTATTTATTTATAACTCCTAACTAAAGAGTTTCTAAAATACATCATCTTTGCCATGTGTCTATGCTTTAAGATGTAGTGTTTCTCAGGAAACGTGATGCTGAATCAATTTTCTGCAGTGTTTGCAAATGCTTAGCTGTCCTAAGCCAAACTCACCTGTTGCTTCATTTGATTGTGGACACTGTGTGACAAACCTGAAAGGACTTGCTGCTTTCTCCTAATACTAAATCTATTATAGAGCAAATAAAATTATAAAGGGAAGCATTTGCTTAGGAAAACATTTTCTTCTTGAAAAAGGTTTCTCGGTTTCTCTACCACATGAACTTTTGGAATAACTGCATTTTTTGTGTAATAACATTTTCTCCTTTTGTTGTCTAGGAGCACCTATCCCCAAACTCCAAGGGTACTGTGCCAGTTCCTGCTCGAGGCTATTGATATGCAACTGCCTTTACCATAAAACTTTTTCCAGAGCTATTAAAAAGGCAAAAAAGAGCTTGTGCAGATAATCAGGGAGAACTATTGTATTTGTTAATTCCAAATCACAGAAGTCACATGAAGTTCAATATAAAATTCTGATTTTTAGTAATTAGAGCTGTATTTGTATGTCTCTCTTCTCCTAGAAAAGAGATGCAGGCTCTTTAAAAATTTTTTATCCCTCTTTCTCTGTCTGAACATGGATACCATAAAAGAAATTAAAATTTTAAAAAGAGAAAAAAGAGTATATGTGTAGTAAAGTAAATGGTTATTCCTCTCAATATCACCCAGTCTGAAGCATGAAAAGAGATATTCAAAAGGTCTAGAGCTAAATGGTTTTCTAGGTCAATGCTGGAAACTAGCCATTTTTAGAACTAGACTTACCCATTTTTGTCCATATTTCACTCTCAGGTAACTTTTAAGTACTACTGTCAAATAGTCCTGAGAAAGACTTATTAAATTTAATTCATTCCATATGTCATTATATACCTTTTGAAGGTGTACTGTATGGAAATCAAGAAAATATTCCCAGACTCTCTAGTCACATGTTTTGTGGATAGATTTATTCTAAAGAAGGTGTCAGTGAAATAAGAATGTTAAAGCAAATACAAACCAATTTACTTCAGGATATAAAAGACACATTACTTTTCTTTTTTCTTTTTTCTTTCCAGAGTTTATTGAATAGACAGGAAAATAATGCATACCTTTATTTATCCTGACATTTCTTGACAGTTTGCAGTGCAAATCCTAATCTATATTAGAAATAATCATCTCTCTAACTATCGTGAAAGCTTGTAGCTGAAGGTCAGACTCATATGTGTTTATTCTGTTTTAATATCATCTGCTTCAACAAACAACCATATTGATTTCATGAAAATGGTTCCATTAGGTAAAGCAGAACTTCCCCTCTGTAAGCAGAAGGAAGGTAAAAAGCTATTCTTTTTAAAATCTCAATAGAGAGTCAAGATGAAAACCAGTGTGTAGTCCTGTAACTGTAAGAATAGCATGACACTGTTTGCCTTGAGTTAAATGAGTGCTGGACTTGTCCATTCTTGGGGAATATTACAGATTCATTTTGGTACCAAGGTAATATGAGATGCTCAGCTTGAAAATAGCTATTCTTTGTTCCTAGGAACTGGAGAGCTAATCTTAGGGTTTTGTCATGTGAGTAGGAGCATTGTGATTTGAAATTAAATGAGGCTTTTGAGCACTGAAGTTTTAATGCTTCTTTGATGCACAGATACAAGTGAAACTGTCTTACACAAGTAAAAACTATCATCAAGTTATTTTAGTTGCATCTTCCTTTGGTCAGAGTTCAGTATCTCAGAGCAGATCCAACATTAAGACTGGTATATAATATCTCAGGAGATTTATTAGAAGCAACCTGCCCTTTTTTGGTAGCATTTGGGAGATGAGCATTGCGTCAACCCTGAACATATTTAGTTTTGCATGTCATACTTTTAAAAAACTTTGCAAATGGTAGCTCCTAGATCTAGACTGATTACACATATTCTGGGTGCTTAATGATATGCAACACATGGAGAGATACAGCATACAATTATAAAGATGTCATTCATGTAGGCACATGCCTGATTATACAATAGAAGTTGTGGTTTTGCATCTCCTAACCTCAGAAACTGTGATATTCAGCAGATTGATTTTGTGCAACTCCTGATTATCTCTTCTTTAAATAAGGCTATCTTTGCTTAGCAAGGCTTTGAGCTGATTGGCAGAGCCTTCCACACCTGACAATCCTGAACTGCGTCAAAGTTCCAGCCTCCTCCATGTGCGTTCATATTGGTCTCCTAATTTCCCATTGAACAGCACATCAGACGTTTGCATGAAGACTAATGTCCACTTTAAGGAAAGGGATAACAATTTTCCAATTTTCTGCTTTGTTTCTGGTCATAGTGAATAATGCCATGCTTGAACAGTGCTCCCTGCCAGCTGGGATCTCATGTTGAAACAGAATACAAATCTCCTAAGTTACAGTCACATTAAAACAGGAACAGGCAACTTACTCTTGTGGTAGGTCCAGCTGTACCTCAGTCAAGCCCTGGCAGCTACGAGATGAGTTTGGCCCTGTATTTGTACCTGTACCTTCCTTCAAAAGACACAACAACTATGAGGAAGTTAGTCATCTAAGGGTGCCAACATTTGCTCCTCCCGGAACAAAAGCTGCCACAGAGGAACAGATAAAAATGAAAACAAAACAACTTGAAAAAATTCAATTAGATTAACAGAGACAAGTGAGTGCTTGCCCAGCCATTCCTGAGCAACAATTTATTCCTAGGGTGGTGTGAGAGACTCAAGCCAGCGGTCAGCAAGCTGACAAATCTGTCAGCTTTGCTGGGTGGCTGTCACTCAAACTAGGTGCCTGCTGTGTGTTGTGGCGCTCCTTGTATTAACACCCTGCTGAGATAATTCTTTTTTATCCTTTTTTTTGCCACCAAGAGGGTCTGCCACCACACTGCTGTTTTTCATCTTGTTAATTGAGTCATTTATTTTGTTAAAAGGTGAAACTTTATCAGGGTTTATGTGCCAAATGTGAGAAGGCATATTTAATGATACATCAAATGTTAGAAGCATGCAGGTGCCTCTGTGTATGCTCTTTAAAATGCTGAGAGGCAAGGTACTTCTTGTAAATTAAAATCACCTGATATTAACTAAAAATAGGCATTTTGTTCCCAGGCAACAATGCAAATACACTGTACATATGTGTATGTGTGTTTGTTACTAAATATATAAAGCACATAGATATTTATATTTAATTTTCAATCAGCAGATTCATCCATATTCGAAAGCAGATAACTGCAGGGATAAACAATACAAGAGCAGAATTCAAAATTATGTAAAAAAGTCAGGAATTTCTAGGGTGGCTGCTAAAAATAATGTTTGAAAAAAACTTTCAAGCTTCTCCAAAGATTTTCCTATCATGATTACCACCACTCTTCCTGGGATAATTTGTTCATCTCCATTTTCTAGGTATTTCTGAAGCAGTTCGTTAGAATTTTTTTGTAGCCTTGTTAGGAAGGCCATTTAGTTGTTTAATTAGAGTCTGGGCAAGCCTCCAACGAAATTGATGAGAATCTCTCCACTGCCCTCAATGGCTGTTGACTCATCCCTCCAGGTCTGCTTTTGTGAGGAAATGAGTCTGGAGTCAAAGAAACCTAAGCTCTGCTGAAAGCAATGGGCCCTATCCTCCTCAGACATCCAAGAAATCACCGTGGGTTCCTCACCTGGTACTTGGATCACAAGATCAAACCCATCCTCCCAAAATCAAAAGGACAGAATGTGTCCAGGAAAGGGAACTATTGAAATATCAGGAAGGGTGGTTGGTGCAATTACCAATTTCTATGGAGCAGCCAAATTGGTAGTTGATGCTATTGCAAATTGTGTTCTGGCTTCTTTAATTTTTACCTCTTAGCAGAACTAGGGGAGATTGACAACACCAGCAGATTGTGACTTTCCTTTTAAAATAGCTGTGTCATTTGAAAAAAAGAAAAGTTGATTCAGTAATTTTTTTAAACAGTCCAAATTACTTAATTCCACAAACAAGGAAAAATTGCAGAAAATCCATCCTCAGTAAATGGCTTTCTTTCCCCTGAATCCATTGCTGAGTGCTGCCTCTCTGTTTGGGGTTAGCCATGACTCCCCCAGTTCCTGTCCCCCTCGTGATTGCCAAGCTCTCATTAGTTTAGGAGGACTAATACCATCTGTGTCTCAATGACATACTCCCACATGGTTTACTTAGTCAGCAGCTACCAATTTTGCCCTGCCTTCCAAGGCTGGGAGTAGGTGAGTGGATCTGAGATCAGACCACTGAGATCAGGCTGGTGTTTCTGAACCCAACAAAATGTGTGGGTAGGGTGTGTAAGTAAGAGATGCCTCACTTTGATTTCAGCATCACTCACTGTGCTCATTTATTGCTTGAAAATGTTCTAGTACAGGTGAGTAGTTTTATTCATGACACAGAATTAGTTTGAAAACATTTATCACCTCTTATAAATGTTTTCACCTGTCTCACCTGATATCCTTGTTCTCTCCTCACTTCATCCCCCATATACCAGAACGTGTATGATCATTTAGATGAATCTTCAGTTTTGTTGCAATAGCCATCAAGCATATTCGCTATGAAGAAAAGCTCTGTTATCTGCTTGTGCTTCTCCAAAATAGTTGAACCACAGTTCAACTTTTGAATGGCAACTTCTTTCTCAATAAACCCACTCTTGTGTGAGTTCACAGTCCCAGCTCCTCTGTGAGTGACAAAAATAAATGTTCACTGGTTTTTTTTTTACCCAAACAAGCTCCAGGAGAATAAACCAAAGTCTAGTAATGGATGTTACAGAACCAGAACTTCTACAAGGTGATAATTTTAAGGACAGCAAATCAATCGCTGACATTTTCCTACTTCTAGAAGGAACGTTTCAAATACTGGACCAAAGTTTTCCCTGCTTCAGCACTCCACATTTGATTCTCTGCAGCTGATGTGCTAACAGCCCTCTGGCAACCTGGAATCACCAGTCCACTTGCTGGAGAAGACATGTTTTCAGACCTGCCTGTATTGCTACATGTGAACATGATGCCATTAGGTGTCATTATGGCAGGAAAAGGAGTTTGAGTTACACTTGTTGCCACAGTGCCATTGCCTGTTTATTTCTGACAATTGACTTGGTGGAAGCTTTTATAATGGGTCTGGGCTATTGAAGATGTCTCTTTTTTGAAAGTTTTGAACAATATATTGCACCCAAATGTGGACAAAGTTCACATGAACAATACCACTGGGGTTTGCCAAGTCAGAAATCTTTTTAACTATCTGTCATTGCAAACATATTTAAATAAAAATAGTACAATCTCACACAAAAGGGACACAATGACACATCTTTTGCCTCGTGATGATCAGGATTATTTTTCTACTTGTTTGGTTACGCTAATGAAATAGTTTTGTCTTCTTCTCTTTACCAATGTTGTTGTTCTTGTTCTATCTGAAGGAAAACTATAGATCAGATTATTATTGTTCTGAAGAAACAGAGAACAAAATGAATATCCTGGCCTCCCCAAAATTTACAACTTAGTAGTAAGACAGAAGCTATTGAGACAGTGGGAATGAGACAAAGCAAGCACAAAGAAGTGAGTAAAGAAAATAGCTTGTTGAGATTGGGAAATACAAGGAGACTGTAATATTTGCACTGCATAGCTCAGCCTTGGTATGTAAGGAAAAATCCCCGTTGGGATTTTGGTGTCAGTAGCAGCTTTGTGTTGTCTTATAGTCCTGGGTGACATGACACTTAACAAATGTTAATTCTTACAGTTCTGAGATATTAGATAGAATTGAATTTTATTTACAGCTGAAGAAACCAAATTACAGAAAAAATGTATGCATGAGATCAGTGACAAGGACTGCATCTCATTCCCACAAGCCCACACTTTCCATTCTCTCTCTCTCTACTTACCAGTAACCCTGGCCTGTATTTTTCTAGTAGAAAAGCATACAACATAACCACCCCCTTTCTTGTACTAGTACTGTTTAGATACTATTTCCCATGAGGTCCCATCATTCTTTTCCTTGCTTGATCCTCTAATATGCATCATCTAGGAGTCAGTTTCCCCCCAACATTACTCTTTCCAGTAGTCAATCTGTCCCTCCACCCAAACCCTGGAACTTTCAAAGATAAGTGTTAGTAAAACTGAGATTTTTTGAGCTTAGCAGAAACATGAACAGCAAAAAGGAAGTTGCAATATGGAAACTAATGCTATTTGGAAACAAGTTATGAACACCTCTAAAACCTGATGTTTTTCTTTTCTATGAAGGGCAGAAACAGTTGTCTAAAGGCTCATGCTCTGTCGTGTTAATTTTTTAAAATTAGAGATGGTTGGGAAATCAGTTTCTCTCCTGCAATGCCTTACAAAATACAAAAAACCCCTGATTTTGCTGTAATTGAAATTATACAGCATTGAAATTTTCCCACGGTCTTAACTAAGAAATTATTTCCTGGTTTCTTGTAATTGAAAACAACTGGTAAATGAAAGCAAGGTGTCATTTTTTTCTGCTTAGAAGTTTGCACACTGTGCAGTCATAAGCTGAAAATTTAAAAATCATCCCAGAAGCAATGACTGGAACTCTTTTTATTTAGAGGAGCTCATCTTCTCTGTAAACTTCCTAAAAGCACACTATGAGTAAAGTATATAAACTACTGTTCAGCTTGGAAACATATTTTCAAAATAGAAATCCTTTGCCTTATTTACTGTGTTTGACAATTTCCAAATGAATACGATAAGGCAAAATTGGATTCAAATCTGTAGTTCATCAAGTAATGACCAGCAGGAATGGCACTGATTTATACCCCAGATCCCTTCTCCCAGTCTTTTGCTTGTGATTAATACCCTGCTAAGGTTGGGTTGATTTCTTTTCTTCCATCTTGTCTGTATCAAGCTTACCATAGCTTACACACTGTAATAAGATAAAACCAGCTTAGGTAAGTAAAGCCATAATCTGACAAAAAGCTGGGCCTCGAGGCCTTTTTCTTAGATTTGGGTCATGATCATGGTCCCACTTACTACTGGCCCATCAAGCAAAAACTAATGATTGTAAAATTGCCATTAGTTACCAGGGTGGCCTCAGGCCATAAGATCTCAGCTAATTTTGAACTCTGCTGATAGATTCCTGAGCTTTGTGTCTAAAGATCAGCAGTTAGCTTTCTGTTAAAGGCAAACTTCACAGCAGAGCCACTGACAGAGTAGTATTAATTTATCCTTGTCATCCAATATGTAAAGCTTGGATGACAATGAAGTATAAAGTTAAAAGGGAAACACTTGCACTAAAAAAGTGACAAAGACCTTGTCCATTGTACCTGCACCAATTGTTATGTTGACTAGTTATTATTTATTTCCACTCTGGAGTCCTTTAAGCATATTCTCTATATTTGACCCTAGAGATGGAGGGACACAGAACAGAACGAAGTCTTTCCCTGGATCTAGCTGCTTTTCTCAGTGGAAAAAAAAAAAAATCAATGCCAGTAACATAGTCAGAAAACACATCTTGCTGCTGTTTGAAAATGGAAGAGCATTCAGAGCATATTGAAATCAGCATATAGGATGCAAAGAACTAGTGTTGTTGTCACTGCAAATGTTACTTTTCTTTTACCACAGCTAGGCATGTGATCTCCCCAGCCCTCCTTTCCCTCATCATTATAAAATTCAGTGGTCTCTTTCAAAAGGTCCACATTTGTACATGTTTTCACATGCACAAATGCTCCTCCAGGCTAGTGTTCATTGTTCAGTGCCATGCTAGGCAGAAAGACTCAGCTAATTTGAAATGAGTTAACTGGGTTAACCTCTGTGACCACAGCACCACTATGGCTAAATTACAACCAGTAGCATAGACTTGCTGCAAGAGCATCACACATCTGTAACAGCTGTCATCTCCTTCTGCAGGCCTTGGAAGGAAATTTGGTGTCTCAGACACCACATTAATATAACGGTGGGGAAATTGATGATCACTTTTCTTGAGTAACATGTTTCATTGTCTTTCTTCCACTAATTGCTCCTTCTCCTCTTCATTCTTTTCCTCTTTTTCTGTATTGCAGTAATTCTTGACATCACAATGAGGATCCAAGGACCCAAAAGCTGTATAAACAGACAGTAAATAATTAAAGAGGTCTTTTCCCAAAGGACAGAAGAGAGGAAAAGTGCTCTCAGACAAAACTCTTACTTTCTTTGCATTGCACTCTACAAAGAGGAAGCCCACAGTGTCTAGTTCAGGACTGAGATTCATCTCCCTTGCTGGTTACTAGCAAAATTCATTGTCTCAATAAAGTCCTTGTACTGGATTTAGGCATTTGGCAAGGAATAACTTATGGTTCCTCTATCATGGCTGACTAGCACCTTAACCAAAACTCTCTGTTAGGCAAGGAAATGTTAAAGCAATAATTTTCCAATGAGACGTCACGATGGTTTCTGCAGGAGCATTACACAACAATAAAGCAGAAACACAAAGTTTCTGGTAAGTATGCATTATAAGGGTTTTCTTATTAATTTACTCCTTTATATTTTTGCTGCAATATTCTCAGGTATTGTATTTTTGCTGGAAAAAACCATGACAGATTTAAAAACCATTCTTCATAGCAATAGTTTCTTCCTCCCAGTGACACTTATTCTTTAATTCTTTCCACACACTGAAGAAAGAGAAAAAATGATAAGCCAAATGGAAGGGAAGGACAAAGAGAAATCCTCAATCCCCCAAAACAGTAATGCTAATCTAAGGAAAACGTATTTAATTTTTCATTTTATATTCTTTCAATTTTTGAAAAAAAAATGATGGAGAAAAGAAATATAAAGTCTTTCCTTAATTTTGTTCCTTTTTTTTAGGGCCTTTTAATTTTTAAAAACTTATAACAAAACATTTATAGCACTATGCTTGCATACAGACTATTAAACACATATGTTTTGTTCTGGTCATAATTCCACTTCTTGATTTAAAAGCACGTTTTTTACTCGGCAATAAGTAGTGAGAGGTATAACTTCCCTGTTTCCAGAAAGCTACGTTTAAAATGTTTGGGCAGAAACTTCAGGAAGTTCTAAGTACCATTTCCTGTGCACTAATGATGGGTTGGCATGAGGTTCTTCAAAATAATTTTGGAAATGCATAAAACATATCACAGCTTCTTCATTTGCTTTACTGTAACAGAGTTTCCAATCTTTTATATGAATTTCTTCCAGGGAATTTCATGAAGTTCTAAGATAGAGAAGCTACACCGACTCCTACACTACTCTCTGCTTTGTGAAGGAGGTGGGTGCATTAAGTGAAAGTGGTGTGGGGCACACTGTGATGAGTTTGTACTGACAGCCTAACGCCTCTTGGAGTTTATCTGAAATGGAACGAGGAGGTGAGACCCTGAACTGATTGGTGCCCACCCTCCCCCCTCCCTACACCCAGCACGTCACTTGCATTGTGCTCCCCGCACTGAGGAGCACAGGTGAGGCAAACACAACTGCAGATCCCTCTGCAAGCACAGCTGCAACAGCCATTCTGTGAACCTGCTCACAGGTACGACTAACATTATTTGATTAAATGTGTTCCTCTTTTAATGGAATTCAAACAGTTTCTGAAAGCTTCACAGATACCTCATGAACACCATGTCAGACACTACCTTGGTCAATTTATTGTTCTTTTATGCGTTACCTTTGATCCTGTTTTCAAAACCAGCATTTACATCAATGTATCTTCACAGTTAGCAAATGATAGATTAGATGAAACAGAATGATATTGATATATCAGGTTTGCAAGGGTGCCAGTTATCCTCATTTATTCGTTAGGGTAAGTTCTACCCAAAAATGCATTCTTTCCGAAAGACTTCAGCTTTTTGCAATTCATTTTACATCCTGGCATTTTGTTCTGTATTAAGACTGGTCACATTGAAATCTATGAGAATTGTGAATAGAACCATGTGAGGCATCCAAAGAGTAAAAGAAACAGAAATGCAATCAGGGTATTATACTGTTTAGTTTAAAAGTTTTTTTTGCATTTAATAATTTCACGTAGCTACCTACCTGCATTATACGCACACATAGACACAAAAAATGTATATATTAAAGACAGATGGACAGGGAAAAGGAAATATATATGGTATAAATATTGTATATCTTTGTTTAGAAGCTACCCTCGTTTAGTATCTGCACCTTAACCATGCACCTTTACTATGCAAGCCGCAGGGGAAAGTAATTAAATTTAATAGCTGCTGCCCTCGTTTTGAAGTCGCCCTCAATATAAAGCTGCACAGGGAAGTAATTAAATTTAATAGAAGCTGTGGATTCTAAACAAAGATATACGGTATAAAGTCCATATAGTTCTTGGAAAGTTAATTTCCAGCAGTAGCAGGCCTGTCGCTTGAAATATTCATGGTTTTGTAATTGTTTGAATCAAATCTCCAGCTCCAAAGGAAGTTTCTCTGTATGTGAAATGATGGAACGATGAAGGATCTGAGCATGTACTTGGATACCACCATAACAAGAATAACAACAACAACAATAATAAAAGAATGATGAACAAAATAAGATTATAATAGAAGCCCCCCAAAAGTCACACGTTAATATTCCACTCTCATTTTCATCAATCACTGAAGCAATACCCCCTAGATCAGTGCATTAACTTGTTTATCTTTTACAATGAGGAAAAACTTCATAGCTTCATCATTCATTCCAGAGTGAGGAGAGAAAAAACAAAAGGCAGCCACCGAAATTTGCATGGTGCTCAATTATACATTAGTGAACATCACTTGGCAATCTGTTCATATCAATTTAATTGGATTT
Source organism: Motacilla alba alba (assembly GCF_015832195.1). NCBI lineage: Eukaryota > Metazoa > Chordata > Aves > Passeriformes > Motacillidae > Motacilla > Motacilla alba. The sequence goes on along the minus strand of NC_052020.1, from coordinate 49,466,705 downwards.
TAATACTGCCTCTGATCTTGTTTTCTAATTAACAGCAGTGCCTGGCAATAAAGCAGAACCATGCACCCAGCAACACCTTTGATCTCAACCATATGGAGCTCCTCCGTGCTCCTGAAAAAATTTTTTTTCCTTGCCTCCAATGCAGGCCGAGAGAAACTGGGGCCCCCAGATGGCCAAATACCACTCATGAGTGCGACTTCATTGATTATTTTCCTTCCTGATTGATCCTGATTGAAAATAAATAAAACATGCACATGGAACTGGATGCAAATTGGTGTCACAAGCTTTTGGTTATGTTGATGGTTTTCTATGCTCCTGCTTTATATGACAAATCCTTAGTAAACATTAATTGACTCAATGGTCTGTATTTAGGGGTATAACTTTATCATAAGGACCTTTTGTTTTGTGTGTAGTTACTGTCCCACCACAGCCACTTTTAAAACTGGGATTAAAGGAAGTTAACTATTCATTCTTTATCTTTCTGATAATATCATCATAGACAAACTATTTAGGCATGAGTTCAGCTCACCAGTTTGATTTATATCTACTTTTTGTTGATTTGTTCTTGACAGCTGATTTTTTTTCTCTTTCTTTCTTTTTGCAGGACCTCTAGGTAAAAGGCTCTGATCTTTGTTTCCTGCATAGGTCTGGCTTCAGGTACAGTATGCTCAAACAGAACAAACATTGGCATGTCACTTTTCACATGTTCTCCACAGAGAGCTTGCAATAGTTCTCTGAGATACAAAGAACTAACTTGGTAGATTTCTTCCTTGGGTTCAAAGAAGAAATAAAAAATGCTCTAGACTGTTAGTTTATGAAATCTACTTTTATAAAAACACTTAAAAGTGATGTAAAAATCAAATATTTTACTTGGTTTTGCAAAGAAGTGAGAGGGATAAACAGTGCTGTCTTCTTGTATCTTAAGTATTATATAATGAGGGCACAAAGAACAACTTTGATTTCTGGCTTTGGGATAAATACAGAGAGAAGTCATGCTTTTCTTCCTTCTTTCACTTTCTGTTCTGAACATGGCATCTTAGCCTGTGCTTTGATTTGGATACGACCCATAAGCAAGGTCAGGTCACTCTTCTACTGAAGGAAAGATTTCCAGCAAGCACCCTGATGTGCTTCTGCAGAAGTAGGTGCTTCTGGCTTTGCAGGTGACACCTTTCTCTTTGTGTTAACAGAGACCCACCATAATGTTAAGGACATTGGCTCCAGGGCAGAGGCTTTCCCCCCCGAGGTGCAATACCCTGACCAGTTGTGCTCCTGACGGAACAAGCAGAGCTCTCCAGCCTCGCTTGGACATGGTTATGTGCTATTTGTACAGCGTGTGAGCGTTGCACAGTGCCATGTCCTCTGGTTTCAGCTGGATGCTCTCCTTGCATGGCTCAGAGCTATCATGCAGCACTCTTTGTGTGGTAACAACCACTGCTGCACACTGACACGTACCGGCGGAACTGCGCCAAGCGACGCGTCTCCTCGGGTGCAGGAAGCACATTAACTCTCCTGGCTTTGTTGAAGTAGTTTGTATATATTTTCTGTCTCATCTTCAATGTCCATCTGATTAAATGCTCTTACTTTTCAACTTTCATAATTCCATCAAATAAACTTCATGAGACGGTGTATGGTTTCCACTTCTGTGGAGGTATGGTAATAAGTACTAGCCCAAGGTCAGAGCTTACAATAAGTAAAACAGCCTGATAGTTGGGATAGAGGCAACAAATCCATGAACACACCTACATTCCATATGATCCATTTTCCACATATACTGCATTTCATTTCTGCAAGTGAGAACTTCTGAGGGGAGAAATCAGTCTGTCTGCTCTGAAAACAACTTTCATTTACTGCATGAATAAAAGGTAACAGGGAGACTGCGTTCCAGAGAGATGCTGCAAAGGTCCCCCAGTTTGACTGTCCCCCAGTCTGCTCAGTCAATATTCAGAAGATCTTCAGGCAGATGAGAGGACTTTACAGGTCAGAGTGTCTGTCCTACTGGACTGATTGTTTAAACAGGGCTTATACTTGTATCAAACAGGAGTTCAATCTGGATTTGTCTTTTTCTTCACTTGCTTTCCAGAATTTCAAGCTACAAATATTTTCATTTTATCATGGAGGTCAAAAAATAAAAAAAAGGAATTAAAGAAATAAATGACTCAGAAGAAGATAGAAGTTACATTTTTATTCTGTTTCTGATTTGCTGATAAATTAATACAGTTCTAGCTTCTATGGAGTGCATACACCGATGAGGGAGCAGAGCTGATAAATGTGAGGGTTTCCTGTTGCACCCTGCTAGTAAACTGCTGGTGATTGGATGTGTTTCACCAAGATTACTGCTGTGGTCTTTTTGAGCACTGGAACTTAAAGACTTTGTCAACATTAGTATGCTGGGACAGCATTTTGATCTTTGTTGCTGATTGCCTTGCTCTGATAACATGTTAGCTGCTGTCTTGTTTGCTTCCTGAGCTGCCTGCTCCCAGTTTGGATGAAAATTGGGGTTATTTTTGTTGCTATTGTTGTGTTTTCTTTCTTTTTTTTTTTTAATCTTTAAGTTGTATATTCAACTCATTTTTTTGACTAACCACTCTCCTGCTTGCACTTTACCTTCAGAAGTTAGAAAAGGGTTCAGGCGTGTCCCACCACATCCTTTATTTAAAATAAAGGGTACTTTGCTAAATTAAGGGTTGAGGGACCAGGTCTTCTTAAGAGAGCACAGTTTGAGGCATTTATGTTTAACAACCACCCCACACTCCTACTATGAAGGTCTTTATAAATCGATATAAATTTGTTATCATGCTATTAAACATGTGTAAAAGGTTCAAAATATGTGGATACAGGTATACATTACAGCTTGTATCTCTAGGATGAAGAGTAAGTCTGACCATGTTCTCAGATCCTACAATACAGAAGAGACTGCTCATTGAGAAGAGGTGGATAGAAATGTCCTGTCCTTCTCCCCTCTTTTATTTTTTTCTTAAAGACAAATAGAAGCAGGGGTGTGCATGCCTGTGAGTCACCTTAAAGATGAGCTGTGGGAAATGTGTATTCCTGAGCATAAGTGGATTTAGGCTAGGCATGGCTGGGGCCTGCAGCTGCCCAGCACAGCACCCCAGTGCTGGAGGACTCTTGCTATCCAGAAATGGACAAGAGATGAACCAAACCAGCAATGAGATTTCTGCACATGCATGGGACATAATCAGGAGGTGAGTGTAAGCTGGATACTGTCTACTTTTATGCTCATGGCCTTAAGAAGACTCCCTCTTCAGACTGTTGTGACTGTTTCCCTGTGGCTCATTATTCAGGTTTGCAAAGTTGACTCTTCTCCTCAGACAAATGTCCACGTGCTTTCCACCTACACTTGTTTGGAAATGTTGCCTATTGCTTAATGCACAGAATAAGTGATTTAGTTTCTTCATATCTCTGTGTATGTGTCCTTGTGAGTATCAGGTAAATTTTTAATATGATTTCTAAAAAATGAACATAAGTTTTATTTTTCTGTTATAAAACAATACTTGATAGGACTATCACAACTGAACAAGATATCAGGAGGAGGTTATTCAGCTGCTTTATTGACTTTAAACTTTTACTGATGTTGCTGCTTCTTATATTTAATGTTAGACACACCTCAGAGGTACCTAGGATGGCAAGAGTAAGCCACATAGCTGTCTCATAGCACCAGAAATAGTCCAGTTTCTGTCTTTTCCCATTCTCAAAATACAAACACCCTAGTTATTTGTGCTCAGACCAAAATGATGGATTTGCACAACAACCTCTGCTGACCAATAATATTTGATGTATTTCTTCTTGTTCTTTTAATTTTTAAATACTGTTTCCTGCATTTATTCTGAACTGATTCTTAAAGCATATAGTGTTTTGTGATGTTTCCTTACATTATATGCATTTTATTTTGCCCTTTTCCGTTTGTCTGGGGCAAATGTAATGATTTGCTTATTTTTTATTTCACACATTTATTTAATTTACTCTATTGTTCATGGGAAAAATTAATGACTGCTGGGTGGTTTCTTCCCCAAAGTCTTTTTCCCCTCTTCAATTTAATCATGAAAGGCTTCCCCAGCAGTGAAACTTAAACATACATGCAGGAGATGACATGGTATGCTGTGAATGTACCATTGTGAAACGGGCTATATTCTCCTTCAAGGACCTGTCATCACACTAAGGCCACTTGTAAAGAACAGCAGCTCTGGCAGCTGGCATTAAGCATATGGGTTACTCTCTGCATTTGTGCCTTGTTTTGCTGATCTAGGCTCATGGGTAATACTGAGTTTTCAAAGTCCTCTTCTTGCCTAATGATAACTGAGGAAGACTCATGCAGTATCTACCAAGAGAACCAGCACCTTCAGAAGGGTACTGCCCTATTGCCTCACCTTTATGCTTACTAGATAAAGTGACGCAGGAGGCTGCTCAAAAGATTGAATTGTTAAATGTTGTTGATTCTGCTATGTTATGAAGGTTATCTGTATGGTGAGTTACAGATTTATCTGATAAAAAGATCCAGTTAAGGGATCTGTAACTATGACAAACATACCAAATTAGTGCAACAGCTTTGAGACTCTATCCTCAGCTTCCAAAAGTCCTGGAATATAATTACCTTCAATCTGCTTGCCTTGTCTCAGACTTCCAGGTTAGTACTTTAGATCTACTATTCACGGCAGAGAATTCCTCTCCCACCTTCCTGCTGTTGCCCTCATGCTGTTGCCCTCAGTTTGCAGTCACTAGGATTTCTGGGCCTGACAGATTCCCATGTGTTTTGTAATTCTCACTCCTCCCCTCTTTTTTTTTTTTTTTTATTTTATTTTTTTTTATTTAAACTTGCATGAGTTCATCAAGGATAATACCTTCACAACCCAGTAAATGTGAAGTTGTGAGTTTTCTCTCTCTTCCAGACACTGTATGCTGGATTTAATATTTCAGAGATGTTTTGTTCTCATTTCTCTGGGAAGGAGACTACAACATGGTAAGACTAAGTTTCTCAAAGACACTTCCACTCCAAGACTGGAATCAAGCTTGTTTAGCTCCAAGTAGTACGAGTGGTATGGGCAGCTTCTGCCATGAAGGCTGAGAAGGCTTCTTGTCTGGCAAACAGGGGATGAACGACTTCCACCTCACTGTGTCATCTTCTTTCCATGGCATGATGCAACTAGCCAGGCTTTGTAATACAGGTGTGTAGAATGACACACTTACCCTGGAGACAGGATTTGTGTTCCTCTAAGACTAGAAGCAAGACTTTTGTGTTTCTTTGATTTTGTCTGATGATTTATTTCATTTCTTCTGTTCATCAATTGAGCCATTTGCCAAGGCAGAAGAATCATCATTCTGCAACATTTCCTCCTTCCAGCCAGGTAACACAGCTGAGCACACATGGCTTCTTCAAAATGGTGTGCTTTGTTATCCTGTTCTGCTTCTTTTACTTTCCTTTCATCCCCAAGGAAGCTGCAGTCCTCCACATGTGTCAGCAAATCCCCTGGACTTTCAGGTGTTTCCTCAGGGGAATTGTTTTCCAGCTTAATGCAGTAAAACCCTGGACACTCTTGGCTCTCCCTCATGCTCTTTTTCCCGAAATTAGACACACCTTTCTGCAGGTGGAAAGTGGTTGCCTCTCAGCTGCTGCATGTGCAAAAGGACTCAGATAGGGAGCACTGATTTTTCTCTTTCCCATTTCCTGCTCTGCTCAGATTTGAATGTCTTGTGTCAGTTTGTGCTATTACTCCCTTGCTACTTTTTTCCTTACTGACAGAGCAAGCCAGCCATGATCCATTAGGCTGACCAGAAAAACAAAAGCTTTTGTGACTGTAATACCGGTGTGACTCCAGAAGGAGAATATCTAGAATGTATCTATTGCTTATCTATTATATGTTCAATGCATCTATTGCTGCTTAACTGCCAAGCCTTATAGCAGCTCACAGAATCACCGAACAGTCTGAGTTGAAAGGGACCCAGAAGGATCAACAAGTCCAGCTCTTCAGCGAATTGCCCATATGGGCATCAAACGTGCAGCCTTGGTGCTGTTAGCACCAGGCTCTGACCAACTGAGCAAATCTCAGGGGATAGTTCTTCATGTTTGCAGCACACACAGCTACTGGAGTGACATTCCGAGTTGATGGGTTAAGATTTCAGTGCTGTGTATACAGTCAAATGAAAGCTAATCTGCATCTGTATAATTCCTCTACATCACCCCTGGTTTATAAAGAATAATGTGAATATCTTTTAACTTAAAATATGATAATATACCATTTAGCTTCCTCTGCTATCCAATGAAAGATGGGTCAAAATTTTGTCTGAGTGCTCAGATGTGTGGTGTTGAAAGGTAGGATACACAAAAGTATGAATAAAAACATGTACTAAAATGATATGTCTAGAAGAAGCAAAAGGTTTTTTTTAAAATTTGGATTACTCCTATAATACAGTGGCTGCGGTTATGCTATAATTAGAACATAATTACATTGTCTTTGTAATTCTGGTTACTTGTAATTAACATTAATGCATATGAGGAAGTAAACGATGTATCTGAATTGCTTATTAGTACCCTGTTAGGACTGGAGCCTACACACATATATGGAAGTTTACTCACCAAATATTTTCGTTGGCGGTCACTGAATGACTCATGTGACTAACGCTATGAATGGCTGTTTGTAGGCAGCAACCCTTAGATTCTAAATAAAATTAACATGAAGTTAACTGCACTAACCACTTTGGATTTACCTGCTGCAATTACCCTGAAGTTATACTTTGATTGTTTAAAAAAATTTATTAATGGTAGGCATGAAAAAAATGGGTTATGCTAAAGTGTTAGTGCTCAAACTATGTGGAAAATAGTAACCACAATGCAAGTAAAGTGGAATTCCAACCAGTTCAAACTGTGCCATAGAATAGATTGAGCATTTTTTTGGTAGATACATTTGTTTGTAACTGAAATTTGGCCCAGAACTGCCTAGCTCCAGAAGCTAACTATTTTTAAAATAGCTACTAGCAATAGCAAGAGCTGTGCACCCTCCATACAAGGGTATGCTGCAAGGTGCAGCATTTTCAGCCTTTCTGTAGGAAGTGGTAGGTAGCAGGGCCCCTTTCTATCCTGACATTCCTAAAGGGAATGTAAGTAGATGAGCATATTTGTAATAAGATGTCTCGCACAGATAGCTGGAGCTCCGGAGAGATAAAAAAAATACTGGTCTCTAAAAACAAGACTACTTTTTTCCCTCTCCTTAAAATCTTAAATGTTATTGTACAGAGAAAGAAGAGGGCTTAATCTTGCATGACACATGGAGGAGGAAGTTTGTGTAGAAGTATGTATCATCTGAGTTAAAAAAATTCACATTCAAATGCCATCCATTTCTAGACTTTCTGCTTGTCCCCAACATATATATAATAACCCCATGATGAATGAATATCAGAAATAGGTTTTTATAGATTAGATGCATGATAGACTGCATTGCTTCTGAGAGTCTATTGGGGCAATGACCATTGAACTAAAGAGAATTTACATGACCAACCATTAGAATCGATCCAGTCTGTATTATAGATAGTCCCTAAATACATATCAATGTGACAAATGGAAATAGCTGTACTGCACAGGCCAGTAAGTTGTGATTCAAGGAGAACATACTTATTGACACATAGACTGCTCAAAATGAACCTTGATTTAATGAACTAGAAATGGGATTTTTGATGCTGTTAGAAATACTATATTCTGCTAATTAGAGATCCCATTAGGTAACTTGCAAAGTTATTTTGTAGGCAGAAAAGGCTTCTTAATGAGTAAAGTCCTGTCACACATATGGCCAGCATTGTGGTTATATACACTGAATGGTCAGGCAGAAGTGAAGCGAAAGGAAGTCTTTACAGCCATTTCTTCCTTACAGCACGAGGATTTATCAGCTGTGACATTTATTGTGTCTTTGTCCCCCCTGTGGAAAGACATTGAGAATAGAGGGCATCAGTAATGCAGAAGTACCATGTGAAATTTCTGGTGTAAGTAAGACATAACCAGCATCCCAGGAGGCTCCTGAGTTTTGCCCCCAAGTTTTCTCAAGGGAATTGCCTTTTTATTTTAAGGGCAGAGGGTGAGGAGGGCAGGAGGATATTATGAACTTATTTACAGCAGCCCTATTTGGTGGACTGAGCAGAGGAATGGAGATTTTGGCACTGCTTATACACAGTAAATCAGGGTGCACTAGATGTCAAGAGTCCTCTGTTCTCTTAGTGTTATTTTTATCTCAAGGTATTTATCACACAGATGTTATGCTGCCAGAAGATACTGATTATTGATATTGATTACAGTTAGTATTATCTGTTATCAGTGACACAGAAATTTACACTCGACATGGTGGTAACTTCTTGGGTCCAGTGGGAGATATTTAGTAACTTAAACCTTGGTACATTTTAGCATGTCAGATGCCTTGGGTATCTAACACACCTTCCTGGGACTAGCAGGACCTTCATGAGACCTTTTCCTTCTCGAGTGGCAGCTGCAAGGCAGCAGGGAAACTCTGAGCCATTTTAGCTGCTTTTTAGGCACCATTTTTTTGGCAAATTAATCCCATCTTACATTTTAAGTTTTCCTACTGCTGTCCACAGCCCTGAGGGGGTGGATGGAATTGTCAAAGTGACTTCCAAAGTACTTTTGCTGTGAAGGACCAGCTGACTACCTTTCTTTCCCAGCAGTTGCTCAGTATTTACAGTCTATGCACTTCACTCCTTAGCACTGACAGAACCAAGGAGCTCCTCCAATGAAAAGCAGCACCCTGTTCAGTGACTATCCCACGTATTTGTCTCTGCATAAGAAGGAGAAGGTTGCAGTCAGGGGTTAAACCAAGACAGGTGAACCTACAGGAAGGGTGAAATTTGAGGATCTCATTCTCCATTGTGTCATGATCACTTTTACAACTACAAAGGAAATATCAAATGGCGAATCCCAATTAATCTAGTAGCATTTTGTCTCCAATATGCATAGGTGCAGAGCAAGACAGAAATGGTCCCAAAGTCTTAATTTTTAGCTTACAAATCAGGCAAGCTAGAAATCCAGACTCTTAATTCCCTAACACATGCCATGTTTTGTTTGGTGAAAAGAGATCTCAGGTTTAAAAGTACATTCAAAATTTAAAAAGTTTATATTTTTTTTAAGACAGAAAACAAAGAGTATTTTAGGCAGTATTTTTTGTTGGTCCAAGCTTTCCACCATAACTGAATAGACAGGGTACTTCCTCTTTTTTCCGAAAACCTATAGGCTTTAGCATACAGTTCTTCCTGCAAAGAGTTAATTGAAGCAAATAAAGTTCTTACATTGTTAATAATCCTCCCAATTTGATCTTGTTCTTTTTCCCCCTCAAGCAGTAAGAGGATAAGTGCGAGTGATAGCCAGATTTATAAATTATTTCTTGCGAGCTGAATGCTTTAAAAGGGAATATAAAAATCTGCTATGTGTCAGGCAATCCATGGAGGCATTAGCAAGCGTGGCTGATTCTCAGTCCCCTGAAAGCAGGAGTGATAATTTGTAAATCTAGGAACTGTACGTGGAGAATGGTAATTTGTCATTAGTAAGATTAACATGATCAAGGGAATAGAATAGATTATTTACATATAAAATACAGAAGATCATTGATGCAGCAGTGATGAATAAATACATTTTGATAAAATTAAGTCAATATTTTCCAGAATCAATACATAAGTTTTTGGCTGTCATATAACATTGCAGCTTATATTTTATGTTGTGTCTTATATTAAATGTTCTGTCTATTTGAGAATGGTTATACAGATGAAGTTTTTTGCCTGGGCTTCTTTGTTTAATCTACCTGTAGAGCAATACTTTTGAAACACTGTGAATTTAGCCACAAATTATTTTTCTTAGTTCCTTTAGAATGAAATACCACTTAAAATGTAGAATAGCCATGCACTCAAACACTATTTAAAGGGACATGACATTTTTATTATTGCAGTTTCATATTCCAGTTAATTTTTTTGTTCAAATAGATTTTCCTTCTGGCAGAGAGAAACCATCACAAATAATTTAATACATTTTGATCATGTTTTCAATGCAGAGTGAAATACAGTTGCTGACATGGTTCATTTACTTAAACAAACTGTTCTTGTGCTCATACTGTTGCTCAAAAATTCAACACTATCAGGTAAAAAAAAATTGAATGAAGACAGGAAGCCATTATCCTGACCACTAAGTAATAGGGAATGAGATATCAATTGGCAAGTTGTTAACTCTGATTTTCAAATACACCATTTGCAATGACTTGTAACTACCTACAATAAGCGGTTATAACCTCTTTTTTTTTAATTTTCTGAAAGCTTCAGCAAACTATGCTATCATAGTGTTTAAAGAATTTAAAGCAAATTACTTAAGGAATATTGCTCAAAGCAAATGCTATGCAAGGCAGTAAGTGACTTTTGTGGGTGACTGAGCACTGAAGCAAAGCTATGAGGTTTGCAAATGTCGACACTGTTTATTTGCAGGAAGATTCCTTTGCCACAGATGTTCTCAACAAAACCAGTTCTTGATCTTGCCAATGTGAATATGTGCAATGCTACACGTGTGAAGACCCAGGGAGTTCAGTGGGATTGCTCATGTGCATAAAATTACTTCTGTGCCTGCATGTACAAGGCTCAGGGCACTGTAGAGATTTAATCATTAAAAGGTGAAACAGAGGCATTTTTGTTATACTTTGTTATGCTGTGAAAAATCACAAGTCAGTCTTAGTTACAGAATTGCTTTTCTCACAGAACAGGATATCTAGAAAAATAAAACAAACCAGGAAACAACATTGTTTTATGGCAATATAAGCTTTGAACATTCTCTGCCGTAGGTTGCTCAGACTTCCATTGACATCATAAGGGGGCTGCGTTTAGATGAATAATTTTTTTGGCAAGGGCAAACAAATGAATAAATGCTCAAGGGAGAAAGCTAAGCTAAAAGAGGAGGAGGCCAGAAATTCAGGACTCTTATATGTAAAGTTACTATGACTTTACATATAACCACAGTATTTCACTCACTTACATGGTTTTGCTTGTAATTAGAACAACCAATTTGCAAATGCGAACCTGCAATAAGCACCCATTTGCTAATCCAAGTATTGGCCACAGAGAGCTGAAAATGGCTCATTTTGCATGAATACAGAGAAATAAATTGGAAGGAAATGGGTGGATGGATGGATGGATGGATGGATGGATGGATGGATGGATGGACAGGAAAACATAAATAATATCAAGTGTCTGAACAACCACCCTATAGAACACAGCTTAGTTGAGATGTATGAAAGAAAAAGAGATAATTTATAAACTTTCACCTGGGGAGTCTTGACCATATAGAGATTTCTGTCCTTGTCCAAAATGAACCTTAAAGTCTTCAGTGGTCAGATTGATAAGTAACTCCAAAAAGATTGCAGATACATCTGAGCTTCAGATTTATGATTTAAAATAATTTTGGATTGTAAAGGCTACATATTTAATTAATAGGAAAAAATGAATGGGCTTATCCTCCTGTTATTTCCTCCCCATTTTGAAACCTAGATGATGGCCGGAATTTTCAGAGAAAAGAACAGTTTTGCAAAAGATGTTTGATATCTGAGGCCTGTATTTGTTGCTCCTAAGCTTAGGCATTTATCCAGGGATAGAATTTAGATGCACTATTACTCCAAATTGACCATATAATCAACAGAGAAAATGAGAACTCTCCATTAATTGTGTATACAATAAATCATAGGGCAACTGTTTGAACCAATTACATACCTAAGAGAGGGACCTAATATTACTTAGAATAAATTTGAGCTTTAAATGCCTTTGAAATACACAAGCATGCTTTTCACCCTGAAATTAATGTCCTATAAAATTTCTATCAAGAACTATTGAAATCTAGCTTACAGTTAAGGATCTGTAGATACCCTTCAAGCTAAACATCTCAAATGAATAATTACTTTCCTAAACTAAAGAGTTAGTTTAATAGGATATTTATTGTGGGCTAAGATTATTAAAACAATACTTTGGGGGGAGCTTCATAACTGTATAAGAATGATAGTATGAGACACAAAAGATAAAGGTCTTATGTGTTCTTGCTAAACCAGTAAATATTGCTAATCATTTAATACATCTTTAAAAGCTTTACTTTATATTAGTTGAGCTTTTACACTGGAGAAGCAAAGGAGTCAAAATAGTGCAATTTTCACTTTAGCCAATCTCATCATGCATGACAACTGGCCATGCCCTCCTAACTGGAGTAAGAATTTCAACATAAAAATTAGAAACAAAATGAAAGAGAAAAATGCTAATTTCAAATATGAGTTTTGGGCATTAAAACTCTATACAAGAAAAGTGATGGCAGCAGCTGTTTCTTGAGTAGCTCCAAAGGCAACCGATTCCATGAATCACTTCAAAAAACAGTTTTAAAATATGTCTTTAATATATCAATGAAGAAACACAGAAAATACTTCTCAGTCAGACTGACAATTGTTTTGTATCTGATAGTTAAAAAGTACACTGCTTACTTTGATATTATTGGAGTAGTGGGTCCTAGGAGGCTTAACACGAACTTTTTGGAATTGTCACTTCAGGAAGAGTTTCACGTGTTCAACCTTTACCTGAACAAAGAATGCAAAATTGTTCAAATTTAGAAAATTATTTGAAAACTCTTCCATTTCTTCTGCCTCTGTTAGCTGTGATGGAAAAAAGAGGGAGCCTCTCAGCACCATGGAGGACACACTGTAAATGTACTCAGTATAAAGCTACACAAGTCCACAATGTCTTTTAGAAAACTGAGCCTGAGGCTCTAGCAAATCTCTTGGTAAGGGCTAACCACGGTGCTCTGCGTTCGTGGGAGAGGTAAATACTCTCTCTGCAGCAAGGCACATCTACACCCTTCCCTTTGCTGTGCTTGCAGGGTTCCTGCAGGGTTCCTGTGCTTTCCCTGTAGGCCCTGTGCTAAGACCCCATAGAGCCCTCACTGCATACTTATGCAAACATGGACTTTGTGGGTCTCAGCAACTCTGCAGGAAGTGAATTTGGCACACAGTGGATCATATTAAACTTTCCTCTGGCTTGAGAGGAAGACAGAGTTTTGCTTTCTGTTTTGTATTTAAACAGACTCAAAATCTCAAATCAAAACACTGTTGGACCTACTGAGTTCCACCTGGCTCATGTCAAATCCATGTAATACCCCAAGTTTTATATCGTTTTGGAAAAAACCCCATAAATTGAATCGGAATGACTTGAAAGACTGAACTTCAGTGAACTTTAGGACAAACTGGAGCTGAGCTACAAGTTTCTATGAAATCTGAAACCAAGCAGATTTTGCCTGGCTTCTTTTGAGGTTCATGAATTTTGAAAAGACCTATAGCATTGCCAGTATTTATCATGAAACTTGCCCTAACTGGTGTTTTCATTGAGGTCTCTCTTCTTGAAATGAAGTGACCATGTGAAAATCTCATGTTTCATTTAAAAGAGAGCAGAAGTTTTCTATCCCTATGGTTGCGGCAAGAATCTTGAATGTGTGCCCAAGCACACCAACAGTTCAAAACCAAAGGTGACTCCAGCATGCAGGGTATTATTTTAAACTCACAGTTTTAGGATTTTAGCTAATAGTTTTTGAGAATGAAATCTAGCATACTATCTGTAACTTTGCATTCTATCCAGAGGACATTAAGGGTTTTTATTCCTTCTCTTACTGTTATGGTGCTTTAGAAGACAACTTCAAAGCATTTAGGTATTGGCAAGTCTGGCTCCAGATCTGACAGCTGTGGCAATGTCTCTCTGCTGAAACCCTCCATCCCTGTGTACCTGGGTTTTGTGTAACCAGCAAGACAAAATTCAGAGAGATGCTTAAGTTCTAACTCAGCCCCATGTTTAGTAACCTAACTCCTTCCAACCCCCAAGTTTATTTTAACAGCATCATTTTCCTTTGAGGGCTGTAGGTAATTCAGTCTTCTTTAACAATGTACAGATGGTTTCTGGAAAAGCCCCTTTGTTCCTTCAAATAAATAACACAAAAAGGCTTACTGATTATGCCCACGTAGGGCAATGTGTAGTGCGTTTCATTTATTGGTTGATTCTGCCATTTATTTTGGCTTGTGCTTCTTTTGGACGTGTTAAAGATTTTTCTTCCTCGTGCTCAGAGAAAGAGTGTGTTTGATGTCAAAGCCAGGGAATTTCCTTGGTATCAGAGAGTCTTACAATTTCATATTAAACAGATTTCATGGACCAAAAAGTCCACCTAAATGGACCACACATCTTTCCTGAATTTAGCTCAAAGACATCATAAGTGCTTCTGAAAATTCAATCTCATAGTAAATGTTTAAGATGACAAAAATGTTAGTCACCAATACAGAATATTTTTGTATGTCATTAGCATAAAAATGTTTTGACTGGGAATTTTAGTCATGTTTTCATGTTATTTATTTTGGGAGAAAGGATAATGCTTTAGCTGGGAATTAGCTTCCTTTTCTGAATTAAGCTAGTCATCAGAAAAGCTAGCAGAACTAAAGGCCCAGTAACCTGATGTTTTGTTGTGAAATAGCACTCCAATTTATTTAGGAACTATGAAGCTCTGATAGGATTATGGAACAAGATCTCCTTGTGCTTACAAAAGTTGCAAAGTTATAGTTTCAGATGTGGTATTTGCTAAAGGCAATAGCCACTCCTTTAATTTCATATCGTATAAAATTTTATCTTTTCTGGAGGCTTATTTTATGAGCTTAATAGGACTATCTAGTCTGCAGTTCAGATGTAAAAATATCAGGTGTGTTTTCCATGTAGCAATGACACTGTAGATGTCCAGAAAAGGTATACTTTAGTTAACAATCCTGTGAAATTGATGCTTCAACTGGCAATTAGCTTGTGAAGAAATGCCTCAAAGCCTAGCATGCAAATAAAATCTTATAAATGTATAAATACATAAATTGAAGCTTTTTCAGATAAAATATAATTTCTCCTTCCATTTTTTCCTGCTATGTGACTATATCTGGAAGTAGTCAGGCAGTCAAGCTGGAAATATGGACTTCAAATTACTAGGGTTTATAAACAGTGACTTAGAGGGCAGTGATACACATTAATTTTCAGAGAAGCATTTCAAGTTCCATTAATTTCACTGAGAAATGTAGATAATCTGCACTTTGGAAAATCAGGTCAATACAATATTGTAAAGACTACTTTGCACATAACACCTCTTATGTATTCAGAAGCCTCATAATACCAAAAGTCCTTCATCAGAAATGGCAAGAGTGATCTTTTCTCTAAGTATTTATTTTCTGTTTAATGTCTCAGAAAAAGCCTCAGGATGTTAAAACATACAAAGAAATAAATGTCTGTGAGGTATACACAGTTAAAATTGATCTCTTTATCTCTGCAAATCAGATATGGGGAGTGATATAAGAAAGACTGGGCAAGTGATTAAATTACAAACCTTTTCATTGTCAAATATTTAATCATAAAGGGTGATATAGACTTAAATGGAAACAAATTTTCCTAGGGTGATTGGGTATATGCTTTAGGTAATGTTTCTATACTATTTTTCCTTCGGAAGACAACATATGAGGTTGAAATACTGTGTCATGTGCAGATTAAAGACAAATTACATATAGATGAGGTTACATTTAATTACCTGAAATAGCTTTGTATGCTGAGTGGAAACCACAGTTTTCATCAACACCATATTAATTATTGCTGCCGAAAGCTGTAATTGACTACTGTGTTTTTCGGCTCATGAGTCAATGGTGACTAAATGTTTACTTTACTGCTCCTAATTGCCTAAAATGTAGCACTTGTTTTTCCTTGGGAAATCTGTGGTCTAAGTTCTGCTCTTGTTTCCATGCATATAACCCCACAATCATTTACATGTATAGCTGAAAGCACGGTTGTGTTCAAAATTTCTGGCAAAAAGGGTTAAGTGGGGGGCTGTAATTCTCTTAGCACCCAACACAGAGAAAAGGAAATGCTGTGTCAATACTGTCCCACTTCTGGCTTCATTCTGCCATATGGTCTGTAGAAGACCTGAATTTGCTCTTGGAATAGTTTGTCTACAGACCTCATTTGACCTTGTGTCAGCTGTATTCAAGATCCCTGTGGTGAAAGCACAAGCTCATCTTCTCAGTTGCACCAAGCATGTAAGGCAAAATGGTATACAGGAAGGTGATCAGGACTACCATCAGGGTTTTCTGCCATAGGAATTCCTTTGGAGACACAGAAATAGTAAAAAAGGACCAGACCTGAAACCATGCTATAAAGTCACAGGAATTAGATTCTTCTCCACCTTTACAGATCTCTCACAAGACCAAGAAGAAGCAGTGTGATTCCCAGGAGAAGGAGTACAGAAGTAAGAGGCATTTCTGCTACAGGAAATTTGAGAAACTGTGGAATGACTAGCCTTGAAATGCATAATCTCTCCATTCAGAATCACACTTCATCCTGTGGAGAGGATAGAAATAATGCAGAAGATGGAGTAGAAAATAAGAGGAAAGAAGTGGCCAGCCTATTATGGAAAATCAAAGATTAGCTGTAGGGTAACAGAAGTAATTATCTTTTTCAACAAAAAATAGATGGGGAGGAAAAAGAAAGGAGAGAGTAGTTCAAACAGATTGGAGATCACTGCCCCTCTCCCTCCATTCTATCTTTTACTGACAGTGATTACTGTCCTGATAAAAAATGCTCTCCTCTAGGAATGTCATTATCAGAGTCCAGGTTGCTCTCAGCTTCACATGATTTGGGGAAACACTGCTGATTTTCAGGAGTTTTGGCAACTGTCAAGATAATAACAGCTAATTTTTCTTTTATATTATTCCATTTCACAAGCCTTCCCAAAATGCTGGTAGGATTCTTTATACTTCTGGAACAAGTATTTTGAGTTTGGAGGGAACCAATCCTAGATTTCAGCAAAATTCTCTCTCTGTAACAGCCAATTAAAAGATTTTTACCACAGGGTCACTCAGATCATTGGGCAATCTGATGAATACTACTAGACCTGTCAATGTTACCAGTAGTCACCTGAGTTATGTGAACTAAGAGGCTCCTCAGGCATAAGGCCTGGGACAAATGGACATTATGGACATATTTCTAGTATTTTCTCTTCATTGACTACCAGTCTGTCAAAAATGTCATGCATTCCCAAGAGATGCCCACCTGCCCATTGGTAACTAAGTGGTTGCGACACAGGTTTTATATTCAAACTTGAGAACACATAGTTGAGAGCTGTAGCTGATGGACAAAGACTTTTGGGCCCTCCAGGAAACTGCTTCAGTGCTGAACCACAATGACACAGGTTTAACAAAAAACTCAGGCTTAAAGAAAACAAACCTGTTAAATGAAGTGTGTGTCACAAAACCTTTCTGGAGTTTAAATAAATCACTTTTACTGGGCTCTTGGCTTTTGTGGTTATCTGTGGTACACAAAAACAACTGTATTGCTCTATATGCTTTTTAAAATTAATTTAGTTAATTTTACCAGTCAGGCTACATTTTCAGTAATGAATGCTTTCCACAGCCTTGCAAACTTAAACCTCTGGCATAGATTTTATTCATATTATCACATTCTCATTCTTTTTACTCACTATTTTTAATGTGCCTTGAATCATCAAGGTTTTTCTCACACTAATGGCAATGATCTTTCTTTTCTGGGATCTGCGTACAGCCACTGTGCTCATATTTTGTTGCAGAAACCAGTCTGTGCTCAGAGACAGATTTTGTTCTTGCTTCAAATCTCTATATATTTTCATAATGATCCTTAACATCCTTTTGACACTTCTCTCTTTGCCTTTTTGGCTCTATACTTTGACAGTTATTCCACAGGAAAATAAAAGATCTTTATTTTGTAGTGGTGAATATATGATACACCTGCACAGTTCCACCTTGGATCTGGCATGTAATGTCAACACAGCTCGTCTGGCAGTACATGAATTCTCCATGGGGCTTCTTTTCATTGAAGGCTCTACTACAGGAGGGATGTATATACATGGAGACGTTGTTGTCCAAAATTTGTACACACAGAGACATATACACAGACATTTGTTGCTGTTGTTACCTCCAGATGGGGACTACTGATTCACTGATTTTCAGTACTTGCAGAACTTTCCTTATTAATATACTAGGCTAGCCTGAGAAAAATGGAGATATGGAAATTTATTTCTGTTATATAGTTGCTGCCATGTTACACGCATACACATACCCCCATGTCCATATTGGATCATCAGTTTTTTAGAAGTCTACACTAGAAAAAATACAGGCATGAACTCAAACCAAGACAAGAAGACTGAGTGAAGAATATTTTGTGTTTAGGTGTCAAAACATTCCCTGAATTTTGAAGAAATATGTAGGAAATAGATCTCAAAATACCAGAGGGGCCTAAATGCTAGTTTCCTTAGCTTTCAGTTTCTTTCTCTAGTTGGCTCAATAGAAATTTAGATAGTTTAGATAAACATCCATATTTTGAAACAAGGCTCTGTTTTGTGGGGGAAGGAGAGGCTGTATTGTATTACATCAAGATTTTTAGACAGAATCACTGTGAAGTGATTCTTCATCAGTTCACAATGAGATCAGCTGGCCTTCTCACCTTCCTTCAACTTCATTAGAATGGCAATATATGACTTACCACATGAAAGCTGCATTCACTGCCAAGTAAATTAAATTCTTATAATAAGAAGCAGAGTGGTCCAGTGGTCGAAAAGCAGGGCTGGCAGCCAACAACTCCTAAATTTTAATCCCAGTGCAACATAGTGAATAACTTCAGGCAAGTTACTTAACCTCCTAGTTTCCACCTCATAAAATTGTAATAATAAAAGTGTTTTTCTGAAGACCAATTAGTTAATGATTGTTCTCCATCTGAAGAGAAAAATGCAAAGTACCACGGAGGTACTGAGCCCAATTAATTCTTAAATTCTAATCATATCCAAGGCTCATCGTGATTACCCCAGTTAAGTAAACTAGTAAGATCACCAAAAGTATAGAGCCAAAACATCCAACACTTTTGATTCACAGGATCTGTAAGGGCCTCATCCATGTTGACCCAAGGGTGACAGGTTGAAAAGCCAGCCCATGGCTCCCCATGGGGTTTGCCAGGGTCTGACAGCTCAGCTCTGCTCTCATCCCCTTGTACAGGCCATGGTGTCCCCTTGTACACCATGGTGTGGGCATTTTGAGAGCAAAAGGGTGCTGCTGTGAGTTGAAGGTCCAGATGGCACTGAAGTGTGAGGCTGCTGTGAGGCTGCTGTTTAGATCTCACATTTTGTTTAGGCTGAATCACTGTTTGAGGAGGATGAAAAGCAAAAGCTATTCTTTCCAAGGCTCCAAACGCAACTGATGCCCACTTAAATAGTTCCAGATCTGCTTTGTATAGACAGAAACATAGGAGTAATTTAAGTGTTTTGAGAGAAATATCCACTTCTTCCCAAGCCTCCTCTCTGCTGGAGACCTGCCATCACAAACATGGAGGACATGCAGATCTGAAGATCCATAATTTATGGAAGAGCGTGGAAAACCAGTCACATCAAACGTCTGGTGGAATGGCTGCTGTCAAGCCCTCAAATGTTTAACTGATTGCACTTGTCAAAGAGCTGTAGGATAGATCTGAGGGGAGAGTTTGGCCCTTAGTGTTGCTGCTTGTCATCCCATAATTTTGAGAGTGTTCTTTGTGCCTTGTTTACTGCAGAATATGATTAGATTTTAATTTAACAGGCAAGGAATGTGTCTTTCATGTGGCAAGTCGGAAGGGCCTTGGAGCTTTATAGTGGGGATGGGGGGATGGGGCTGGCATTCATTGTGAAGCAGTGGAGAGTCCTGCTATATTGCTCATCTTAAGATGCTGTTTATAAATAGGTCCCACTTGTCTGGGGCATAATGATTTCAATAATTTGTGCTGTATAAATAAACAGGGCATTGTGAGCTTACTTGTTCAGGAATTGTCCCTGGCTTTAGTTTTGGCCACAGACTCCCAGAGGCCTGCAATCAATCTAAGCTGGAGGATTGAAAGAAACAGTCCGTTTGTGATCCGAAGCCACCAGGGGAGAAGGGAGAGCCAGTGGGTCTGGAAGGGGAAGCAGAAGAGCAGGAACAAAGTATCTTCATGGGGTCCTGGGGAAGGACAGCCTGGGAGAGCCTCTGGCCAGCCTGCCATGGGCACGAGGCTGTCCAAAGCTGATGGGATGCAAAATGGGCTCTTCATGGTCTGGTGGAACACAGGCACGCCTGCAGGGAAGAAGACTGCTCCCACCCAATGTGGTATGATAGCACTGGAGGGCAAGCAAGGACTGTGGCATATCCTGTCTGGAAGGCACTGAGTGTGCCAGCCAAGAGGTAGATTGGAAAGGGCAGCACTGACTCCCTGCAGGCTGTGCCTATCCACCCTGTGCTCCGTTTGCTTCCATGGGCTCCTCTGTGTGCATGAGGACTACTCAGCCAAGCTTCCCTCTCAGTCCCTCAGCCTTACAAACTAGTTTTTGTCCCTTCTTGCTTTGGACCCTCAGACTTCCAAGAAGAAAGGCTTGACTTAGAAAACATAGAAAATAAAAAATTAGAGTTTTCCTTGATGACAGTAAATACTTTGCAGGTTTCTGCTGATGGACAATGTGCTTCTATTTTCTTACACAGCACTAGAGATGTGCAATTCATTTAGTAGCCTGTCAGCAAATCCTACCCCTCCTGTGTAAGCATTGCATATGAGGGGAGAAGCTGCGGTAGTCCCATGTTCAGAACTGCTCATGAGGAGACAGACATGAGCTTCTCCTGAATTTACCAGTTCTTTCCTAAATTTTGGGCTTTTTGTACCTCCAGTCCTTGAGTCTCAACTTATTATAGCCTTCGGTATTGGCCTGTTTGCACCTTGACTATCACCTTCCTATCTTATCCTATCTTATTTAAACATCCTCTGCACACGATGGAGAAGGAATGGAGAGGACCCAGTAGAGCATGAAACTCCAGTCCTCACCCTCCTCATTCCTCAAAGTCCTACTTTGGGGGATTTCTGGGTTTGTGCCACAGCCCTGCCAAAAGCAGGGGGATGAACCTAACAATTAAGAGAAGCAGAAAAATGATTTTTTGAGAAAATAAGTAAAAATTGTTCTAGGACCAGCCAGGAAGCTGGAATTGATGCCATCTAGTCTATATAGTTATCATGTCTAGCAGACAAAGTTTAATAGCTGATTAAGAATTAATTAGAAATAATTTCTTTGTCTTCCTGATATAAAAATAAAAATACTCACAACTAAATGAAGTTTTCTTAGTCTTTTCCCCAAATTGTTTTCAGTATCATTAAGTACCTGGAAACTTGAAGAAAAGCAAAAGTAGAAACAAAACCTTGGTTTTGAATGCTCCAGGTATACCAATCTTCAATTTACCTTCCAAATTCTGTGTACTTTATATTAAGAATAAGATCTTCTTTCTTTGCCCTTTTAACTCAGTTCAGAAAACATTAAATGCCCTGCACCTCCTTTTGAATTCCTGTCTTGACAAGGATGAACCTCTAAATACTTCATTTGCATTGGTACATCTTAAGATTTACTTTTGTCCCAAATATGGTTGCTTGAAAGGTTAATGAATTATAACTAAAAGGTTGTCATTTGGAAAATTTTGTTTTAAATTATCAAAATTAAAGAAATGGTACCTTTTTTGTGTGCATAAGGAAATTATTGCACTTACCATTTAACAATTTGGCTTTCATTATCATTATCAGAATCATAAAAAATGATTGAAATTATGGTTTCTTTTTAACATGCAAACTGCTTCATACCAGAAGTTCTGAGAAATTAGATTTGCTTTTTCTATTTGCAGGTATAAAAGGAATTATGTCTGCTTATTTTATTTTGGGTTTTATTTCTGTTTTTACCAACTCCATTTTATTCTACTTTTCAAATGTTTCCTCTGCTGTTTACAAGTGAGGAAGAAAATCACTACAATTATTTTTAGTGAAACAAATAGAGGGAGTGAAGAAGTTCAGATGAAAAGTTATATTTGTAAAGGCAGAATAGAAAAGCAATTCACATTAATTCAAAGCAGAGTCTCTTTATTGGATTATAGGCTGATTGTGTTTACAAATACACTGCCAAGAGGGTTTTAATTTTGGGGCAATTTCATTGTTCATAGATATATATCTATATATAGATATATATCTATGAAATTATGTGGTTATGTGTTTTAAATGAGATACAGCTCCTTACTGCTTAATGTAATATATGCTTCCACTTTATGACATAGCGCAAAAGCAGAGCAATTTCAGAACAACTTAGCTGAAATACCATCATAAATGAAAGATGTAAACAATGTTATGTTTATAGACACAGTTTAAATTCAAATTCATTCAAACTTGGTGATCTCTTTATTTAACAAGGATGGACTTTATTATGAAAGTACAATCAAGCCATAATACTTCCCCTTTGATTTCAGGCTTTGCAGCATTTACTACAGCAAGGTAAACACAAGAGTTTACATCCTCAGGCAGACCAGAGCGTCATCTAGTACAATATTCTTTCCCAAAGAGGAGTCAATAGCACATGTCCAGAGGAAAACACAAAGAAACTAGTAAATATAGAACTATTTTTTCTCAGTCTCTACCTTCCCATGCAATTATTTTCTCTCAGGTCTACCCTGTGTCATGAATGAGTGTTTTACTACCCTTTCATGTGGGTATTATATATATTAAAATGTGGGGTTATCCCCATTTTACAGAGTGATTATTTGATCTACGGAATGGTATCTGCAACCCTCAGACTTCAGGGCTGCAATAGAGACGTCTGACCTGGCTTTAAAGAAATCTGTGGTTGTTGGAAAAGTCTATGGCATTGTTCTCCCCACAAAGTATTTGTTGGGTTTTATCCAGACTTGCAAAAACCAGCTTGATTTGTTTAAATGACCATGTTTACCTTGAGCCAAGTTGCCCTGGATCACTAAGTAGATTTCAGAGAAGAGTATCCTTGGAGGAATCAGATCAACTATAGGGACCATTAAAAGCACTGATCCCTTGTAACTTAGTAAATTTTATCAAATGGTAAGAGAATAGATATGTATGAATAATCTCCGCCTGCAGGAGAAATTAATTTGTTGAGATCTTTTACAGACAGCATCCAAAGGCATTTAATGTGTTCGTGGACTAGAGTAAAAACCTTGCATGTAAACATATTATTGAGATATTGTTTAAAACCATATGTGGATAAACCCATTCCCTAAACAAAGTTGAAATCCTGGGTCTGAATGCCTGGAACCCTACAATGGGGAAAAACATCAAATCCACTCCTAGTTTTTCATGTGTATATCCATTACTCTAATTAGTTCAAGTTTCACTGTTGATAAAGTAAATTTTAAAAAACTTTTCTTCATAGGCTATGATAAAATGGAATTGATATTATATTGAACTTTTTTTCCTTTGGCTGTTCTGTGGTCTTTGCTAATTTTTCCTATTATTTTTGATATAAAAACAATAATAAAACAATAGTAGTAATGGTTGACACAACAGTAAAGTTTCATGGACAAGGTAAGTTAAAAAATCATTGCAATTACTCTGAGTCTGTTTTCCACTTCTTTTGAATACTAAATTTGAAAAGTGCTTATGCAGTTTTAGCACCTTTCCTCCTTCTTCCTTCAAATCTCACTTAGGTACTTTTTGACCTAATAATCTGGTCATGCATGACATCACAATCTGTTGCCATGGAAAGGACTATACTATCAAACAAGTAAGGTGGCCAAAGGTTGCCTTACAACCTTTGAAGAGGGTTGAATCTCTCTTTGAAGAGAGACAGAGATTTCATAGGAAAAATCCATTAATACTTAAATACAGTGCAATGGGAAATATCATACTATTCTCACTCAAATCAATTACATAATTTTAAAAGGAACCACTCAAGTTGGTCGAGCTCTTATCTCCTCTCCGAATTCTCCAGTTTCAGAGATAATTTCAGTTTTAAAAAAGATGTTTCTATATATAAACAAACCACAAACTGTGCATGCTATGCAATCCAGTGCAATCTACTGCAATCCACTGAGTCTTTCTCTTTGCATTCAGATTGAAATGTGAGAATTTGATACTTTTGCAACACTCCTAAATCTACCATAGATTTCCTGAGTGATGTAAGTGCTCTGTAAAATTGTAGGCTTGCTGATAGCAAAGACAAAAGTTGGTGCTTAAGAATTATCTGTAGCGTACAGAGCTGGCTTTAGGCTTCCAGCACTGCACCCCTTCAGAGGAAGCTGTGGGACAAAAAATAGGTCAGTTCTGCAGTGAAGAAAAAGAGAGAAATGAGGCACCAAGAGGAGTCACACAAGGTCAGATCCACTGCTCCTGCTGCTGCCAGGGGATCAGATGTCTTGGGGCAATGATTTGTGCCTCTGGGAGAGCTCCCACCTGCCCCCCTCACCTGTGTACCATGAACCTTGAGGCAGCTGCAGCAGTGTGTCTGGTTTTCTGAGGCTGTGGTATAAACAAAATAGGTAGCAGAGCCATGGCTGAATTTCCTCTCTGGAAATTTGCTGTCCAAGTCAGTTGCTTGTTTTGGTTATGCCTAGAGCTGATCCTGTCGGCTCAGCAATTACCCTTTATTATGCCTTTGAAATTAGGCAGTGGTAGGATACAGCAAAAGTAACGCTGCTTTAATGGTTGAAAAGCTTTTATGGACCATAGGTGTGGCTGTTTGTTTGTGTTTATGTTCCTAATTTGTAGTTTGCAACCTCACTGAGGTACTAGACCTCAATGAGCACTGAGCCATAAAGAAAGGTTTTCTTTTCCATTTCTTGAAGTTCTATAACAAAAAAAAAAAAAGTGAAAATTCTTTAAAGAGAAAAAATACTTTCTCTTCTTTGATTCTATCACACTCAGAATGGTTATCTTTGAACACTATCAAACAACTTGCATCAGGCCTGCAAATGGCTGACAGGATTTTCTTCAGGCTTTCAGAGAATTCTTTCTCATGGAGCATAAGAATGAGAAGATTTCAGCATCAAAGACTAAAAAAAATATAGGCCTGTCTGAAGGCAGAGCATTGTTACTAATTTTTTTTTTTTCCCAGTAGCATTAAGGAAGCTCAGTTTATCAAGATTTGGACACTGTTAGACAACTGCCCCTTACCTATTAAATTCGCAATCCCCTATATTTTGTTTATGTAATCATTTGTGCAGCTGGTGTAACTAGACCCTGCCTGCTGTTGGCAAGGATGAAAAATACATCACTGCTTCTATCTCCAAGGTAAATTATTCTTCAGGGAAGTGTGCCTCTAGGGAATATTTTCTTAGGAGACCCATGAACAATGAGAGATTTTCCACAGGGAATGCCTTCAGGGTAAAGTGTACTTCAAAGGGAGAGATCCAAGATGAAATGAGACTCTTCAAAGGCCAGCTCCACTTCCCCTCTCAACAAGACAAATGACTTCAAAGGGGAACCCACCAAGGTTGTAAATAACTTTTCCCCATAATACAAAAACTTCATTGAAGGCAAGTTCTCTCAGTAATGTGATATTTTTAAAGAAATCACCCAAAGCCAGGTGAGGTCTAAATGCATCCAATGACCATCAGTATAAAACATTTCTATTCTTCAAGTGAATGTATGACCATCTAGAGATCTTAGGGAATTGAAATGTGCACTGTTTGTTTCCTTCACACTTATATAAAGTTATAGCAGGTTTTAAAGTTTACAGGTCTGATGGCCTAAGGAACCATGAAAGTCTAACAGCAGCTTTAGGGACCCTAGGGACCATTTCTGTCCAGGGCAGTTTTTCAAGTTAGCAACAGTTACCAAAAGTCAGTGAGGCACAATACCCTATTTTTACTTAGGACATTGCATTTCACAGGAACTATCAGACTGAAGTGTCTCAGACTCAAAACTATATTAAAGCAGAATCAATTAAAGGTAAATTTTCTTCTTTGATCTTTCCCTCAACTGATATCTTGTGGCAAGGCAGTGTCTTCAGGTATGCCTTTGTACAGAAAGTGAAATAAAGGCCATCAGAATCATAAAGATAAAACAAGATTGAACAATTCTGATTGGAATGTAGTCTCTAGTCCTGCTTAAAAAATGGCCACTGAATTTAGACCAAGTTTCTCAGGACTTTGTCCATCTCATTCATGAAAACCTCGAGGGATGGAGCTGTGTTTCAATCTCTGTTGACGCTTTTTCATTCTGCTGTGCCCTGCTGTGAAGAGTCTGGCTCTATCTTCCAACAACCTTCACAGTGGGATTAGTTCCCTCTTACATCATCGTTTCTCCAGGCTACACAGCAGCACTGGTAGAAGAAGAAGAAAAGAGAAAACAACAGCAACAGAGACCCAAAATAACCCTTGTCATTAGCATTACAGAGAGTCCTGAGAGAAGAAAACAGCTACTGAACCCATTGCCAATGAGAAAAATGGTAGAGGAGGTCCAGCTGAACAATCTCTCAGGGTAAAATCCAGTTAAATGTCATAATAAACCTGAAAATAATCCTCTGATCAAGCCACAGAAAGATAAATAAAACCCTACTAATGTTTGTCTACCCCTAGAGATCTACTGTACAAGAAGTTAATGCTGACTTCACCAGATATATCATGGAGAAACAAGCCCCTACTACCTACAGCCACGCACATATATATGCACTCTAATGGAAAGGAGCCATACACAGTGGCACCAGACTATTGATATTTCTACCCTATTGTTTAAGTAATGTACAACATTTAATATGTCAAATGGCATGACTGTTAAAAAAACAACTAATTACTAGGTACTCTTCTCACAAATCAATGATGTCATTTAGAATTGGCCTGGACAAAACAATGAGTGTTGTATACATTAAGAGGCAATACTGCACTTAATGCAGGAGGTCTGGAAGAGTCTCAGAGGCTCTCCTTCTGTGGGCTTTAGCCTGGTTTTCTGAGGAAAAAAAAATTATGATTGCACCATGTGCATGTGTGATCAGTGCATCAGGACATTTAGAACATGCTGGCAAAACTCAAGCAAGGGTAGGAGAAAATATCTCCAATATACCAAGTTCTTTTGGATTTTATGAAAACTGATAGCTGTGCAGAGTAGAAAGAAGTTACTAACATTCTCAAACCTCCCCTGAGGAAAGAGCCACTGTGTGGATTAACCACTGGCTGAGTTCAGAGAGTCCACTCTGGATATCCAGATCTAGCTACAGATTTGGAGACGTGTTCTGGGGCTCACATGAAGGAAGTTGTTAATTCACTGACTTCAGTCTGCCTACTCATTCAGCTGAAAAAGTTCTGGCTGGAAAGACAATGCATTGTGATGCAGTAAGTATCTGTCGCAAATATTTGAATCCAAATATTGTCTATTTTTACAAAAGCTCATCAGTTCTCTGACACAATTAGCTTTTAATCCTTTGTGTGGCTCTTTATGAAACCATCCATAAAAATACCACTCCAGGGCCAAACTTCAAGTTCCTTCCTCCCTTCCCTAAATAGGAGGGTTGACTTTGGAAGGAAAAGCTTCCAAAAGTGCAGTTTAATCATGAAGTTCTCCAAGTCTTGCTCTTAAATGCAACTGACCTGTCAGAGTGAAGTTTTCCCATAAATTGTCTGTGCCCAACAAAGTTGATCACATAAACAGGTAAAGTGGAGCAATGTTATGACCGAATACAAAATAGTTCTCATCAAAGGCTTCATGCTGATTTTAATGAGGTGTGTATGATGTGTGCCCAATACCAGATGACAGTCCATCCTGCAAAACTTTGCAAGGAGGACATGGCTTTTCCTATGTGTGCCTTTTTTTGGTACAATTTAATCAGAGAGGGTGATAAGCAAATATTAATCAGAAATAAGGAGACACAACAACAACAACAACAACAACAACAACAAAAATCCCACATCAGGAACATGGCTGTACTTCTTTAGTCATGTACCCTTTGCTGTATTTTGCTGTGTGTCTGGAACAGAGTGTGGTGCTCATGAAAAGTCATAATGGCTTCCTTCATAAAACACAAAAATCTAAGGCTTGGGTTTTGGATTGGGCTATTAGGTCATTTCAGGCACCATCTATGAGGAGAGGGTCTGAAGTGACAGAGGGTCCCCAGGCAGGTGCAAAGGAGAGCTGCTTTATTCCAAACACCAGCCTTTTTAAGCCATTAGCCAGTTATCAGTTCCAAACTTTCAAATAATAATAACAAACGTAATTCAACCAACACGCAATGGTTATATACCATATTCTACCTCTAATTCAGCTGAGTCTCTCTCCCATAGTCCTCTTCTTACTTAGCTGAAGTAACAGGCCTGAACCATGATTTTACAAGGCCTTTTTTTTATAAAGTCTTACTTATCTGGAACAGTTCATGCGGAAAATTTCACTTTTCAAAATTGTGAGCTCTCCTAGCACACCTTGGAATGGTAAGTAAGCACTAACCTTAGCTGCACTTTCTGAGGTTCACCAATCAATAAATTCTGTGCATGTATAAATATATATTTCATTTAAATATCATGCTGTCACATCTTTGAGAAAACTCTTACCAAAATTATCAATAAAGGATTGGTTTTTAAAAATTTTTAAAATACATTTTTAAAATTTTTTGTCCAGCACAAGATTTTATTTAGATAACCAGATTAAAACTGCTTTTTTTTCAGCATGGCTGGAATGATTGTCATGAATCTTAATTCAGAAAGCACAACCTACTGTTGTAATGAAAGAAAATAATCACAAGAATCAGAATTGATAATAATGCATCAAGATACCTGAATTAGACTGTAAGTAGCTTTATTGCTTATGGGTTTCAATGAAATTTCATCTGCTGTTTGTGGACATTAAATGGAACTATTGTTAATAAATAGAATGCTAAAACCTGAAAGCTTTGCCTGAATTTTTGTTATGGCATTCTAAAAATTGAAAAATATTCACAATAATAATGAATCTAAGAGGAAACTTTGACTATTATGTTTTCATCATTACTCTCTCGCCTCTGAAGTTTTATACGCAAGTGGTGTCTAACTAATCTGGTATCGTTTTTCACTTTCAGACACTTAATGAATGACAGAAAATAAATGAAATTAGCTTAAAAATGAAAATAACTACAGTTGCAGTACCAGCAGTGAATTACCATTACAATCTATCCCGCAAGTTGAAAGCTGTGACCTCAAAAAAACTTGTGAGTTTGCTGCAAAGGCCTCTAGCAAAAACCCCCATATTTTGTGTGGTTTACTACAGTACTGACCACATCTGGTGGATTTCATCTACCTGTGCACCTGAAACTTGCTGATGCATGTCAGTCCACAGGGTTCATCCCTCACAGGGCACCTCTGGGCAATCCACACTCCCTGCTGCTGGCACACAGCACTCAGCTGGACAGTTCATAGCGTGCCTGATGGATCAAGGATCTGGGGTTGCATGAAGGTCTGAAAACAACCTGTCAGAGGGATCCTTGTCTGCAATCTCTGAGATTTTCCTTTCTTATTAAAGCCCTGTAGAGAGTTTCAAAGTGCTTAAGAGGTTTTCTATATGTTACTGGAATACAGAACACTTTGGCAGTGTTACAGAGAGTTTAGGCTGAGTGGGTTCTGAGCTAGTGACAATCTGGGTACCAAGAAAAGACTTAATGCTATGTAATGAATTTTCTGCTAAAACCTAATTTTTTTTTTCCTTACAGCAGCAGAGTGACCGTCATGTGGCTGAACAGAGATCAAACATCTCACTTATGTACCATTTAAAAATTACGTTTATTCCCTGTTGGTACTTACTTTTTTTTCCTCAAAATAAATCCCTTGAAAAATCAAACCTCTGGACTGTTTTTAAAAATAATAAAAGTAGATATTAATGAATACATTTATTTTTAATTTCTTATCTTGTTTTTTCTGAATTTTGCATAATAACTGGGTAATATTTTCAAGTTTTCAAAATAATGAAAACAGATTCTCACCTAGTGTCTTGATTAAACGCAGCAAACTCCCAAGGAAAACAAATAAAAATCTGATATTGCAGAACTTGGGATGTGATAGTGACCTTGTGATTGCTTGAGTGTGTTGGGGAAGGAAAAAGCATTCAGAAAGCTAGTGGGAACTATTGTGTACTTAACAGTTTTAGTATGCATACTACTTCCTTGGTACTGAAGTACCACAAGATGACCTTTACCACATGCAGGGGGAACAAAAGAAAAGTTTTTGTTGCTGAGAATTCATGCTGGGGCCAACCATAAGCAATAAAAGCACACACAAGTAATGTTTATAATAAAAAGCATGTTTTAGTGATAAATAATATTTAGTGACTCCTAAGATGCACTATCAGAAAACTGTACCTATCACTGAGGTGCAGGTGAACCTATGTGAGCATGGTAACCTCTGAGTAACAAATTCCTGCATTAAGTTGAGGAAGATGTGAAAGATACACCCAGATTAAATAATTGCATCTTTGTTCACTCATTTCCCATTCTAAGTTGGCTGCAAGGCTGGGTGGGGTGAGAAAGCTACAAAATGTAAACCAGCAATGAAGAATGTCCAATGCCCTGCCGTGGTCAGGATGAAGGAACCACAGATTGTGGACACATTGCCAGGGCCCCCAGAGAAACATCTTGCCCATCTCAGCATGAAGGTATAAACCACCATGAACTGAAAAGCAGCCAAACATTTTGCAGTGCTTTGGCTTCTCCTTGGATTCTCCTCTCCACTTACAGGCCAAGCCCTATCCTACTGTGAGTTTCCAAAACCTCACATTATCAAAGCCCAAGGCTGTAGGGCTGCAGTGGATCCTGGGAAACTTGTTTCAGCAAATCTTAAGTCAAAAACTGACCACATCTTGGACAGGACAGAGCATTGCCTGGCTAACAGATGTAGTTCATGAATGTTGGCTGAGGTTTTGGTATAGCCATTTGTAATATCTGACATGTTCCTGTTTTCTGTTTTACAGAGTGTCTGTGAAACTGGAATATTTTGTGTGAAAGGTTTTGCTATGTTTCTTTTTTTTTGCGTGTGTCTGAAAAATGTTTAGATCAATTTGAGTGTTCATAGGAGTTGGTTTGTCTGTTCTAGAAGCAGCAAGGGAGAATTCCTAAGCTCTTGTGCCTAACTGTGATTTTTGTACCACGTAAATCATGTGACACAGTATTCTACTTACACAGCTGAATTAAATGGAAGACAGTTGGTTTTTGCATAAATGTACATGCAAATATACCAAAGTATATTCTGGCAAATCTGTATCAACTGACCTGTATATACAAGTAAAAAAGCTATCTCCTTCCATTTTTGATTCCTCTGTCTATTAATTTGCCCCAGTATAGCTTCCATTGTTTTGCAACAATTGTGTTTTAACAAAGCATTTTCAAGATGCTTAACTTGAAAGATGTAGGACTTGGTGACTAAATCAAAGTTGTAGCATACATATATCTCAATAAATTGGTGGATGAAGGAGGAGATTTGAGCTGGTCTGGCTCAGTCCTACAATTTTTTGTTTCTCAGAGATGAGTGTGGAGATGGGGAGCAAAGAGAAGCAGTGTAAGTTTTTGTTTATATATATATATATATATAAACAGACCTAAACTACAGGAGGTCTCAAGTGAAATAATATCCAATACTAATATCCAATTATGCTAATATACAATACATAGAATTATGTAAGGTCCCAATCAACTCACTGAAAGGTTTTACAGTGGTTCATGTACTCTGGGTTAAATGTGTGGTAGTAATACCAACCAGATAGCCTCAAGAGGTCAAAACAAGACAAAGGTTTACAGGCAAACTTCAGAAAAATTATGGAACTTTGGCAAAAGGTTTAGTACAACATCCAATCAACATGAACCACTTCTTACAGCATTACCTTGGACCATTTAACTTAGCAAATTTTAAACTCATTTGATCTGAAGTTACGTCTTAAAATGTTGAAAGAAGAGGGAATTAGAAAAAGAAGAAAGACAGAAAAGATAAAGAAAAACACATATATACCAGTTCCTGGGTTCCAGCACTCTTCAGAGAGGAACTCCAAGAGGAGGCAGGGTTAAGAGGGACACTAACCTCCTGCTCAGCCCTGAATATTCCTCAGCCTCCATGGGCCCTCCTCCCAGGTGGGACTTCCAGTCATTTGGCCACTCAGGCACTGGGTTAGGAGCTCCAGAGAGGGAGTGTGGGTCATTTCCTGAGGTTTGCCAATGACTGGCAGCTCTGCCAGGCTGGGATACTGGCTCTAGGGGGGTGTGGGGCAGTTCACTGGCTTTACGGGGCAAGGCATGACCTC
Source organism: Motacilla alba alba (assembly GCF_015832195.1). Taxonomy (NCBI): domain Eukaryota; kingdom Metazoa; phylum Chordata; class Aves; order Passeriformes; family Motacillidae; genus Motacilla; species Motacilla alba. Next base: position 49,434,596 of record NC_052020.1, on the reverse strand, counting down.
AACACCCTCCCACAAGTATCCCAAAATGTCTCAAGACATTAATCCTTCCAGGCTTTGACAACTTATTTATACAAGGCATACCTTGAATGTTAAGTGAGTGAGAGATTGGTCCATTCTTACAACCAGGAAAAAAGGAAATGTATTTCTCTCAGTAATATCACACAATCTATTGTAAACAAAGTCAGGATGGTAAACATTCAAAAATGTCCTTCCTGATAGTTTGTCAAACAATTCCATGTGGTTTTTGAACACACTGCCTTGAAATCTAGCAAAAGCATTATTTTCAGGGCACTATTGGACTAACATGGGGTAACTCTAGATTAATTCCTCTGAGAAATAAATAGATCAGAGAAAATACAGTTTGCCTAAAAATTATATTTACACTTTTCATTTTGTGCTGGGATAGACTGTGTTTTCCATAGAATAATATTGTGGCCCCACATAAAAGTCACGAAGGACTTGAGGTTAGGAGAGGTCAGCAAGGATGCTCAGTACTGTAATTAACTTGCTGGTGAGTGAGCAGAGGATATCAGATTATTAAAGTACTGGAGCAGCTCTCTTATGAGGAAAGGCTGAGGGAGTTGTTCAGCCTTGAGTTGGCAGAGAGGGGACCTCATCAATGTCTGTAAGTACTTGGAGGGAGGGTGCCAAGAAGACAGAGCCAGGCTCTTCTTGGTGGTGCCAGGCAGTAGGACAAGAAGCAGAGGGCAGAAACTGATCCTGGGAAATTCCACCTGAATATGAGGAAGAACATCTTTACTGTGCAAAGACCATGCACTGGAACAGAATGTCCAGAGAAATTGTGGAGTCTCCCTCACTGGAAGTATTCCAGAACTGTCTGGATGCAATCCTGTGCCATGTGCTCTAGGATGACTGCTTGACCAGGGGGTTGGGCCAGATGACCCAATGTGCTCCCTTCCAACCTGACCCATTCTGTGATTCTGTAAAGCAATAAATATGAAAATACAAAATTTTCTATTTTTTAATAATTTCATTTGAAGCATTCCGGCCCTGATTCTGGTAGGATAGACACTGGTGTATCAGTTTGTGATTGTAAATCTCTTGGCTTCAGGTACTGATTGAAATGAATTTTTGAAGAAGTTCTTTTGACTGCAATTTTGTATGTGTTTATATGAGACAGGCTGAAAATATTTCTTAAAAATACAGAAAATAGAGAATTAGAAACACAGACAAGGACGGAGAAATAAAGGAGAAAAGGCACAGGAAAACTGTATGTGAGAAAGGAGGAAAAGTGAGCTAACTGTGGTGTGTAAAACAAAAGAAAAAAGATCAGAATGTACCAGAGTCAGTGGAAAAGGGAATAAGTCTGGATAGATGGCAGGAAGCCTGAGGGAGGCCCGAAGAAAGAAAACTACAAGAAAAGGATATCAGAAACAAAAGGAGAGGCTGAAAGAGGAGAAATGTAGGACTAGAGATGATGAAGCTTATGAACTCACCAAAGAAAAAAAAATTATGCTAGTTTTTGAGTTTGGGTTTGGGTATTTTCATATATTCATGCCTCTACTTAACAGAGGCAAAATGTTTTTTAATGTATGGGCATGTAGTTTTTAACATTTGTTATTCTCTGTTTGAAAACCTGTGAGTCTAGCTCCTGGAAAAAGACTCTTCATGTACTTGTGGAACTAAATTTTACTTCAACACCTGTACTTTCCAGGGTAGAAAACCAGTCAGTAACCTTTGTAATCTTGGTTCATGAAAACATGATCTGCAAAAAAACGGATAAACTGCATCAACACATGAATACCCATGCATGTGCTCTTCATACAGGAAGAATACAGTGCTTAAGTGCTCTGTAACAATTCAAATTAATATAGCCAGGTTTAATAAGATATTGCCAACTGATTTTGTTACAAATAAATATTTAAAGAACAATTTTCATATACAATCAAAGCTTAGGAAAAACATCATTTCAATATGCCAAAATTCCTTTCATTTCTCTGTCTCTCGTTTCGCCCCTTGCCCTTCCATCAGTGGCTAGCTATTAAAGATAAAATGGTTGTAATCATTATTATAATAGATCCCTCTGTATGATCATTCTAAGTGGGCCTAATCCTCTGCTTTTCTTATTGCATTGCAAAATCCTACTATGGGAATGGAAGAGATGATACAAAGGATTATGAATCCTGGGTATGAAAAAGGAAGACCCAAATGAAAGTTACTTTTTCCACACAAGTGCTTAATAAACATTCAGATTTCACACATGGGTTGATAGGGAAAAAAAAAGCCACATGAAATGAGCCTCTTTAGCACAATGTTTTCTATTGCACTTTTACTGGAAACACAAGTTAATTAAAACACATACACACAAAATAGCCTACTTTTGAGTTCTAACTATGAGACAAGGCCATACTGTATGCAAACAAGCTGCAAGAAATAATTTATAGGACAAATTCCCCACAAGACCATTCAGGGAAAGGGGAAAAAAAAACCCAACAAAACCTAAAAGAAAGAGAGAGAAAAAAAGACCTGGCTCTTGACACTAAAGGCTTAACATCAAATGCGGCCAGAAATCCATTTTCACAGTTTTATTGCCCATTCTGGACGCTTCATTTCAAAGGGAAAGAATTTGAATTCAGACACATAAAATTCCCTTTGTTCTCTTGCCCTCCAGCCTTTGGTGCCAGTGTGGACGGTCCTATAGGGAGAGGTTGAGATCAAAAAAAATTTGCAGCTCAGATACCTGGCCCCAAATGATGCCCCTTGGCATTCTTAATTAAATCAGCTTTGCAATAGATTGACAATGCACTGTCAATTGTAATCATTTATATTAGCAAACTGAGTATTTTTAACACTTTGGAAATAACAGAACTTCAGTAGACTTGGGGAAAAAAAAAAAAAGAAGCTATAAAATTATACCACATGATGATCACATATAGTGCATTGGATTGTAGGTCACATAACATCTTATCTTAACATTGAATAAAGCTGGTGTGATTTTCCATATCTTTCCCCATCTGAAAGGGCACTCCCTCTTAGGTTAATCTGTGTTGTTTCTCTGTGAGATTCAAAACAGAGCTTGAGTGTACTGTAAGGGGGTAGGAGAAGGGGACATTGCAGCCTTGTGATGGAAGGAACCTTTGTTAGAGAGAAAGGGCCTGATCCAGAGTCCACTGCACTGGAGGGAGTTATTCCTATTGATCTCTGTAGGCTTTGCACCAGTACCTGCAGAGATTATTTTCACTGAGAGTTCTGAGGTACTTTTGATATTAAAATTGACACAGGCATATTTTTAAAAGGAAGATATCTCCTGTGCTAGCAAATGGCATCCCTTCTTGTACTGATGAATAAGGTACTTTCTGCTTTCTACAGTGTTATTTCTTTATGTTTTAGCCTCATGCTTCTTTCAATTCCACTTAATTTGGAATAGATACACATCAGCTCTCAGGCTTCAGAGTATAAATTGATCACTTGGAGAGGTCAGGAAGGCATTTTTTCCTCTCCACATATAACGCTTCACAAGAGATTAGAGGTCTGTATAACAATGCCTGCATTTCCACTTTCTGTGGAGTTTATAGCTACTTTTTTCTTTCTTCTTTTTGGAACCCACTGACTCTGATATTCATTTCACTATAGTGGATTAGGCATGACTTTTGCTTCAAACATTCATGTAAGTTGATTCTGATTTTCCTGTATGAAATACATCTCTACCATTGGACGTTAGCATTGGATAGCAGTGGAATTGCATTTTAGCAGTGTTTGGTGACTGTTAATGGGCATTTCTCCACCAAACCTACAGACATGGAAAATTTTTAATTGCTTATTGGACTGACTTATAGAGACACTGTTGCTGTAGCAGTTAAATAGAAGCTTTTTGCTAACCTTGAAAAACATTATTTACCATAAACTGTCCATGGAGTAAGGAAGTTTAATTTTTTATGAGATTAAAAAAAGTTGTTCTAACTCAGACATACTGATCAAGTGTTAGAAATTTCACCATAATTAGAGCACTTTTCCAAGCCTTACATCTTTGAATTTCAAACTCAGTTGGGAGATTTTGATATTTCTCTCAACTGAATCATTCTCAAGTTCTTGCGCATTAAGGACCTCACAGACATTCTAATAATTCATTTGTCCAGAAAGAGGAGGTAATCTTAAAAGACAAGAAAGAAGCTGAAAAAAATATTCTGAACTGACCTGAATTGTGGAAGAACCAGGACCTGAAACTTGAGAACTGGCCTTCAGAATGACCTGCCATAGGTCCCTCAGAAAGTATTCTTGTGAACTGAGATCAAGGGTTTTCAAGTAAGGATCTATTCACCAAGTATTATACTGAAAAGAAAGTGGCATCTCATTTGGTGAGGTCCCTTTTGAAGCATGTCTTGAATTTCACATTGAACTGCAGCTGGAAGTGAACAGGGGGAGATTTTAAATTCAGATATTCTGCAATATTTTATGTCACCATGGTGCCAAGCAGGTGGAACATGCTGGCATTTGCAACAGATTCCAAATAAATGCAAAATTTACCTCATTACAGAAGTTGATCACTAGTAGACATGTCTTGACATGATTTAGACATTACCATAATATCAAATACAGGTCTGTGCTTTTATTGCTGTGGTCACAAAAATATTCTGAAACTCTTCCCCTTCATGTTTTCTTTTCCAATTCCATTTTTCTTTTAAAGTGTTCTTATCTTTAACTTCTCTTTATTTATACTGCACTTTTTCTTCTTCCTAAGAATGTATATATTCAATGCAGGATATTGAATGTATACATATGATATGATAAGATGTGATATGATATGATATGATGATATAGAGCCAGCTGTTTCCTCTAAATGTGCTTTGTGAGTGCAGTGGTTGAACTCTACCGAGTATTCTTCTTCTATTCTTTCACCAGCCTCAAATCCCTGAGCAATACCAAGCTTGTATGTCAGGCTGCCCTCTCATTTTAGTATCAGTGGACATTGCCAGAATTTCCATTTTGCTTTTAGAAATTTTTTCTGGTTCTTAGATAGTTCTTGTTTCCCTACTCTAGAATTTCTTCAACCAGACTATACCCTTCTTCCAAATCAGCAGTGTTTGCCAATAGAGAACTTCTGTTTAGCTCTGGGAACTTGCTGAAATGAGAACTAGTCTCCTTTTATATTTAAACAATAACTTTCCAGCTACAAGAAAACTGAGGAGCCCAGTAAGTGCCTGGTAGTCCAAACAGCCATTGACTTTGTGGCACATATCAAAGTGGAGGAAATGGCAACTCCTCAATGGCATCTGATCTCTTTTCCCAGATTACACAAGGCAGAAATCAAGCAGGTTTTGGTTAATTTCTTGGTACATTTTGAAATCCAATTAAAATGATTAGTGAATTTATAATTCATTATTTTTAGATAATTTTTATCCTAATTTTTATGCACTCTGTGTAGGATTAGTGACTTTTGACATAATTAGGTCCAGTGAATAATCAATACCTGTAACTTCTAAATGTCAAGAAATCATGGTGCTGCAATGAATTAAAAAGTATTGTACCCTGGAATCATGCTAAATGCACTTAATTTGGGCAGATGTTTTCAACTGGGAAAGTTAGATTTTTTGATTAACCCATTTAAAGGAGGACAGATTTTTGCAGATAATTTCATTGTAAAACAAAAAAAATCTAACATCTGAAAACTTAAAATATTTTTTACATTTGTGGTTCAATATTTGCAAATCCTTGAATTTCAGGTAAAAATATCGAGATTTTGGCTGACCCCATTTGTAAAAAAAAAAACCAAAAACAAACAAACAAACAAAAAAAAAAACCAAACCAAAACCACAAAACCCAGAGTAAAATAAAACCCCCAGTAACAAATTATAAAATATTTGCCACCATCCACTACCCATTACAAGCAAAATCTTTACTGAAGTCAATACAAGAAAAATGCTAAAATACATTCTGGAACAGGAAAGCTAACTTTATTTTTAGTTTTTTTTTTTTCCTTTCTTGTTCCAAGTGGATATCTGTGAAGATTTATTTCCTATGTAGATCCCATGGTAATTTAGAATGATAAATTTCTCAGAGACAACTCTCTGCAGCCTTAGTGAAAATGTATGCCTGCAGCTAATTTTCTCCAGCAAGTCTGGCTTTTCCTTTTTCAGTTATATTGGCTTCTGAATAGTCCAGTCCTTTGTTTTCCTGGGAACCCAACAGGAATATTGCTTCTCAGGAAAGACACAGGGTCTTATTTGTCAGGGTATCCATGAAAATTATTCCATCAAAGGATTCCTGTGACTATGATTTTAGATAGGTAAATGTTCTCATTTAAGCTCTTTCCATCGTAATTGTAATAGAATTTTAATATACATGTTTATGAAATAAGTTGGAAAGAAAACTAAAAAGCTCAGATCTCTCTTTGTCTCCCAGGACAGAATGAACTGTACCTAAACTGGACTTGTCATCTATATCTGACCTGCTCTTAGGAATTTCCAACCATCTCTTTAGATAACAAAATTTACAGTTAATATTCTCCAGCTCAATATTTTTTGCCTTGTAGCAAACAGATGGCAAACAGGTGATTCCATTCTGCTTTGTAATGTCCTTTTCTGACTCTCCACTGTTTTATACTGCCCCGTCCCTCAGTCTCTTCAATGACTTTACATCTTTCTTCAAGCTGAGAGGACAACTGGACACAATATTCCATTTTTGCTTGTATATTACCAGGGTGCCTTGTAGATGACACTTTTTTTTGGTATATATTGTGTACATTTTGCCACAGCATGTCATACCTTATTCCAGGTGAGTATTCCTAAACCTGGCTTTACCCTTGTCCTTGTTGTAGCCTACTTTTTAAAGCCATTATTTAATCCAATTTTGAAGTCTAATCCAACATGTCTGAAGTGTGGTTTAGCTGCATGTCATCTGTTCATTTACTGCAAGTACGCTTTATTCCATCTTCAAGTCACAAAAGAAATACAAATTAGTGCCAAACATATGACAGACCCCGCAGAACATTCAATGAACCCATTCAGGATGAGAAGAAATCACTAAATATATCTGCTTAAGTTTCACTAATATTTTATTTGCCTGCTTTTCATCCCATGCTACAAGTATTTGGTAAAATGTAGCTGTTGTAAGTTGTAATTAAGAACTCAGATGCAGAAAAAGGGAGATAGGCTAATTCATATCAGCAAAGATCAGTTCGTTTTAAACTTAATTTTGGTCTGAAGGACAAAAAATATACAAATTTCATTTAATTGAAAATTGGACTTTATTATGACAGCTGATCTACATTTAATTATGTTGGTTGTAAATTATAAGCATATTCAGCTTGTTGGTTTATATTAATTCCTTTTCTCTTGCCCTTACTCTCCATCCCCCTTGTTTTCCCCTACTAGCTTAGAGTGGAATAAGTGAATCTCTTAGCAAAATAACTGAATAATTGAAAAGTGGCATAAAAAAAGAGCACATCTTATGACTTAAGCTGTATTTGTTTTGGAAGAGAAATGAGGTCTGATGTCTATTTCTGTTCCAGATAAACGTAATAAAAACCTGAACTCTACCTATGAATATAATGCCCTATTTAATATCGTTAGTATCTAAACTACTTCATAGGGCCTCACTGCTTAGTATTTTCAGTGTATATATATATATAATCTCAATTCAGCTTTATGTTCCATTTGGCTCTTTCTGCCCATTTTTTCAAATAGAGCATCAGACAGCCCAGCTTACAACTCACCACTGAGAGAACTCCACATTGTTCACATATTTCTCAAAAAAGACTGCAGTGAGCTCTGTTAAAAACAACATTTACCATGGCTTGGTGCAAATATCTCACAGTGGAAAACAGACCAAGCAAGGAAATATTGTGGTAAAATCAATAGCCCGGAACGCTATTATGCTTTCTAATGGCACCCACTGTTTGAGCAGGGCACATGTACACATATTTCCACGTTTCTTATGTCCTACTCATGACTACTGGAATCAAATTACAGTTAGGTCTGCAGCAAATACATAGATTTATATCCTAGACTCCAGGCTCCTCTGAAGCAAAACTTGTCTGGGGTCTGGAATCCAACCTCAAATCCACTGAATTTGGGGTAGATTTTCCCTCTGACTCAACCAGCTCTTAGACAGATCTGAAGGGAACAGCATCCAGCTCAAAGTGGGTAGTGAGGTTTGCTCAAACACGGCTGGCTCTGGGTTCTGCACAGTGCTCCTCTTGGTATGAGAGGGAAGGAGAAACAGGGGTCCTGGATGTGGCTGGGCACTGGGAGCAGGGGGGAACAAGGCCCCAGGGATGACTAGTGGAGGAGTAAAACCCCCATCCCAGAGGATGTGGATCCCCACTCCTTGGATGATGTGCCTCATTCCTGTTGAAGCAGGGAGTGTTTTAGCCAGGAGGAGGAATACGGTGAACCCATTAAACATCCCCCTGAGCTGCAGTCTGTGTGGACATGCAGTTCTGGTCATATCCTGCCTTTGGTGACTCATGGTAAACCTCCACAGCCTCCAGGCAGTGAGTGTCAGAGGGATCCCTGTCCGGGAACACTGGGCTGTGGCAATCAGGAGTGCAGTGTTGTCACGAATGGGATGGCAGCCCCTGTTAATTCTTCAGAGACACTCTGTTTGGGACAGCACAGAGAGATGGTGCTGAGGTGAAACCACAAAGTTGGTAATTTTTTAGATTTTGAAGAGGGGAAAAAAAAGGATGTGTGGATATGAGAGCATATAACCATTCTAAGAATTAAATTTGCTCTTATTTTCAGTATATCACACTTTTGAGCATAAAACTGGATGCATCTCTTCTGTAAATATTATATTTTTGGGGGATTTTTCTAGACACACATAGGAATAATTCTTTACTCCCTAAGAAGTGTAGAATTGTTCCATACGTTTAGCACAAGTCCCATTGTACAAGACAACTTAACTTTTGTCTGTTGGAAGGGAAAGTGATTGAAACTAATCTAATGTGTTTTACCATTTCCTTGGCATTGTGATTTCTAAGAACTGAGCCTGGAATAAGGCACATGAAATAACAAAACATTTGTAAACAGCATTTATGTGTATTTTATAGGGAATATTCTTATATGTATTATTCTTAGATTTTGTGGATAATATTTAATAAAGAATATGAAATACCTCTGTATTTGTAAATAGTCCACCTTCATGTGCATGTGAAAGCAAACACATTGTAATTTGACAAAATAATGAAACTTTGCATAGTTTAAATCTTCAGCATGTGGTCAAAAAATTTGGCAAGTGGGCAGCTAATGACCCAAATTACAAATAAACCTGTCTTTGAATTCAAGAATAGTACAGATTCATTATTATAGAGACAAATTATGTGTATATATATATATATATATATATATATGTTGTATATATGTATATATGCAACATATATATATATATATATGTTGCATGCTTAAATGCATTTTAGAATCAGTATTTTTAACAACTGGTCAAGGGTGAGGAGAGGTGGAAACTAATAGGTAAAAAAGGATCCCAATGGCTAAAATTTCCCTACACTTAGATTTTTGTCCTTTTCATATTATATTATTCGTAAGCTTGACTGAAGTACTTTATACAAGACTCAGAGGCAAACCCCCCCCATTGTATATGTTCTGTATTTAAATAATTGAATGCTGGTAGAAAGGTGTAGTTTTGATGAGTTTGCAGTTATGCATTGAAATCAAATATATTGTAAGCACAGGGAAACACAGCTCGGTGCCCTGTGAAGGTCTGGTGTCATGGTCAACATTTGAAATTTGCATAAGAGGTTATTCAAAAGAGAGGCAGGAGACTTCCCTATTGTATTAGCACGGTAATGCAATTCTTTGTGGCTATTATCCTGACCCACATCAGCTCTGCTATGCACAGGGTCTGAGTTTTTATGAGCTATAGGCTTTTATGCTGAGAGATTTTATTAACCTAATTAAAAGTTTTATAAAAGTAAATTATATTTATGTTTGTGTGTCCTATTTGCAATCATTAGGGAACCCAGACCACCTCCGGTGACTTCAGAGAGGGCTGGTCAGGTCCCATCTGTGTAAATCTTGTGAGCTGTCATGGAGTCATTGCATTTGATTTACATGTGAAACCTGCGGACTGAGCACAAATGCTAACCAGACAGCTGATAAATAACACAATACCAAAGCAACACTTTTGCATTTCTTTAACTCCTTTCTTACAGGGACCTCCAAATGTTTTTCAGGCCTTAATGAATAACCCTCCCAAGTTAAAAAGAATTTGTTACAATTGTATCCACAACACCAGAATACTAATGTATTATAGACCTTATAATGTTTATCAGTCTGGTGCCTGATAACATCAGAAGTGGACTGAGTCTCATCACACAAGTTTTTTAAACACAAACCTGTCCCAAACATCTCACATTTGTGTCGATTGACAAAGGTAGTCCTCTAAACTCACCACTTCTCTGCTGAGACTTGTCTGTGTAGGTCTGATGCATGTGAAAACCAAATATGCTCAAGTTACCCAGGAAGTGGCTTAAATCCACTGTGAATTTGGTTTCAGGCAACCAGTTTTTTTCTTCTTTGCAACAGCCTAGAAACATGTATACACTCAGTTATTGAGTCTGAGCTGAGGGCTGTGCCCCAGTTGCTTGTGGTTGACTTGCTCATACCCCAAATCTTGTACCCCTTCGGGTGATGAGCCTTAAAATGAGGTAGCAATTCCAGCTTTACAACCATAAAAAAAGAGATGTTGTACAGCAAAATGACTGGATCAGATGTCAAATCCAAAAACAAATGTTCATTTCCCACTGTGTAGCCATAAGTGTTAGGAGACCTGCAGCATGACCCAAAAGCAATTTACGTGGATATTTGGGAAAAAAGTCTCAAGTTATACAGAAGTGGGTCAAAGTTTGCATGTAAAAGTCACCTGACTCAGCTTCTTCCCATCTGTGTAAGAGCCTGATCCACTGTCCAGTAACGCCACGGGGAAGTTTTGGAAGATCTTTCTCCAGAGATACATTGGGATGAAGTAAGGTTTCTCTTCGAGAGCGGAAGGGAACAATGTGGTTAGTGATGGCCCAGAGGAGAGAAACCACAGAGACTGTAACATCCTGATGCTTGCTGCGAAGCAAACAGCAAACAGGCACACAGATTTACACAGCTGATAGCCCTGGTCCTTCTGTCGCTGTGCCTCTTGATGCACTTCTGACAGTCTCTAGAAAAACCTGTCAGTATGACCTGTCTGTCTTCCTTATAGCCTTTAGTTTGGCTTGTTCAGCCCTACTGAACTCTATTAAGACTTCAGTGGCTGCTGGATCAGGCCTTGGATTCTCTATAAAACAGTGTTATGCACCCAGGTTAAGCAGTTTCTATGGGGGAAGAAACAAATTGCCCGGAGTGTAACAGAAAGGAGCTTTAGAAGAAAAAGTTGTGAAACAGACCTATTAGCAACCATACAGGGCTGAAAGCCACCTTGATGGTGGGGGGACAGGGACAGCACATAGGGTGACATTAGCCATGTGCTGCATGGTTGTTGTTCATGGCTGGGCAAGGGGAACACGTGCCAACCTGCTGTCTGTTTTTCAGCATGTGATGTGTATCTTGATATAGTTGCTGTTGATGATATGGAAATATTTACTTTACAAGACCTAATGGTTGCTGTAGGTATTCTAGGAGCAGGGTTTTGATGGTCACTGCTGCAAAAAAAGTAACCTATAGATAGTGTTATAATAATTACAATTAAACCAATATGTATTTAGTATTGTTATTATGATTATTATAGCAGTATTTAATTACTGATAAGTAAACCAATCAGATTTAGGTATTTTCAGAATTAAAGATGACTGTTCAGCTTTAATTTTAACCCACATATGAATATGGTTTATATTAATATTCATTATGCAATTGCCTTTTTGTTTTCCTGTAAGATCCAGGGTTTATTCTGAACAGAGAATGGGTGGTGTTTATTGTAAAAGCTACTGTTTCATAGGTTGTTCTGTTTCCATTATTTTATCTGTGCAATTTTAATATATTTTGATCAATAGGATGGATTATGACTGCATTTACTGTACAAAAACTTGCCAGTTTTACCTGAAAGTGCTTTTTCATTTTGTTAAGGTACTTCTTGAATGTTTCTGTAATTAGGACATATGCAGAATGAATAATTCTGCAAATCCCATAGAGGTGCTCCATAAACACTAAGACTTGTCAAGTTTCCTATAACACCCATTAGGGTGCTGTCAACACCATATTAATCAATCAAGACCAAATTTTGCCAGGTTTTATTTCCATCACTCTTGGATAAAATGAAGCCTGAGTCATCATTAAACAGTTTAGAGTCTTCTGGTTGCTTTGAGCTATGATGTGAAGTTAGGTGGTTTTCAGCCCGAATCTTAGGCTGTGCAGGCTTACATCCCAGAATCCTCTTGCTCTGGCTCTAGAAGTGTGTGTCCCCTGCTTGTTGAGTGCAATGCAGAGATACTGCCTGGCAGCAAAAGGATCCCCATGTTATCACAGCCAGGGTAGTCTGATCAAATTAAATGCCGAGTAACAGGATACATCAGCTTAGTGGCGTTGTTTGCCAACCTGATTGCACTGTCTGTGATCCTGACTCAAATCACTTGAGTGTTCCCCCACGACATTGCCTGGTGGTAAATAACATGTATCAACTAACAACAGGACTGGCAATCCAGGAAGGAAGGCAGGGCCGAGTAGTGACACGGTGCAATGGAAATATGTGGCAGAATTGTTCTCCAGGCTGTACTTTCATCATGGTTGCAGACCATGGTAGACTGTGGTACCTTTTAACAGTACAACTTCTTTTGGTTTTGTTGTTAACTGAAGTAGAAGATGACTTTCAGAGCAAAAACAGAGCCATTCTTCTAGGCAAGAGACATAAAGGGAGAAAACTGACTGCATTTGGGAAAGGTAAAACATTTAAGTGTAGTCTAATACCTTAGGGAAATGCCTTTGATGCGAGAGATGCTGTGTTTTGCAGATGATTTCCCTTCCCCTGCTTTATCGTACAAGGTGACATCCTAGACTGCACTTTCTGGGTTTCAAATTTTTGGGCAGTTATGAATAATTATATACCCTGGTTTTTTGTTTTGTTTTTTTTTTTTTTTTCCTACTGGAATGGAAAAAAAGGGTGAAAACCAAGTTAGAGAACACCTGAAGATGAGTCAGGAATGTTCTGTGTTTTGCTGGCAATCTGTGGAAGAATGGGAGCAGTTACTAAACCAGAGCTTCACCTTCTAACATTAAAATAAAATAAATCAAAAAACCTCCTCTCGTGCATAAAGCTGGAGTGAAAGTGCAACTTAGAGTCACTTAGATTTTTCACCCATGGAGAAATTTCAGCCCTGCCACCAAAATAGGCCTTACAGAATAGACATAAGTTAAAAAATAATTAAAACCAAGCTCTTTAGGAATTTTGATTTTTTTCCTTGCAAATTCAATAGAGTTGTACCTAATTTTTAAATGGAAAAATGAAAAACTTCAAAAAACAGAAGAGGAACATGGTCATTAAAAAAAAAATTACCATACATAAATGGTTGCATTTTTTATGAGAATTGGTGACAACACATTCACCAAGAGCTGCTGGTACTTCACCATCAGGTCATTCTGATTCATGGGTAATTTACATTCCTCTCACTGTGCTTTTCAATAAACAGCTAACTCTGATCTATATTATAGTTAATTCTAACAAGCCAGATTTCTAAAGGTTTATCCATCTAGCTAAAATGAACTTCAGTAATCTTTGTGCATAAAACACCCACATAGGTTATTTGTCTTGGATTTGACTGTTTGGCAAAAAGCCTCACTTAAGCCTTGAGCATGAGAGCTTAGTGAAAAATGCTGCCATTCCTGGGGTGGGGGTTGATGTCCAGGGCCGACCCTACCCTCTGTACTTAGCTCTGAGCTCCTTGTAAAAGCAGAGAAAACACAACATTTGTCATCTGGCAAACCTGTTGCTTGAAAAAGAAAATCACTTCAGTAAAATACTTCAACAATTATAGTACATTTTAATTAGATGTATATCACATAATTGCAGCTCAATTTTTATTGGTATATAAAGTTTCCAAAAGAAACTCAAACCAAAATCCCAACCCAATGCCATTCACTGTAAGTGTTTCAGAAGAGACCCTTGATAGTAGTGGTCTGTCCTCCTCCACCTGTGGAATATCTGTGTTGGCTGTTGGAGCATACTCTGATTTGGTCATTAGAGAGTTGGGTTGGCAGCTAGATGATAGGCAAAAATGAATGCCTCACTGCATCCCACTGTCACACCAGAGTAAAAGAGAAAGGATTTTGACTGTCAAAGAGGAGCAAGACAGGAAAACAGGCAACCTGGAATAGCAGAACTTGTTGCCAGTTCAGGGACAATACTAACATACAGATGCAGTGGAAGAAACATTTAAAGCAGAGGGAAATGCCAAGCCTGGTGAGCTGTACCTGCTTCAGACAGTTATCTGATGAGTCTGCTTTTTTTCTTGTATTTTGGCAAGACTTACTTAACTTGTCTTGCCAGTAAATTCTCATCTAATTGAATTGACAAGCATGGACATTTTTTAAATGAAAGTTTCCAATCTGCCACAAATTCAACTGGTTATATTTTATTGCAGTGTAGTGTCTGCCATATGAGTTAATATATTGAGTCACTTAGTGCTGCTGAAGAAGAAAGCTGATAAAATATCTTTGCACTGACAGAGAGTAGACCTGTGATCTTTTTAGGTCATTCTTTCTGGTACTGTGCTGGCTTTAAACCCCTTGTGTTTGGTTTGGCATGAATATCTCCTTTCATTATTATTCTCATCCCTAATTCTTTCCTCAGCTTTAGGCAGTGAGTTCTTGGCTGCGAGTTCCTCCCACCCATTTCATTGTCTCATTTGCTGATCATGAAGCACCAAGAGTATGTGTTCAAAGAGGTCAGCCCTACCACTTTTGAGAAGTCCTGATGGGTACTGATCAGCCTCAACTCCCATTAAATTTAACAACAGTGAAGGCTTCTCAGTGCTTCTGCAGTTGGCAAGATGAAACTATAAGTTGCTGATTATAATTAAGTAATTAAGCATTAGGTATTGTGAAGTATCTTGAAACACCTCTATCTTTCCCTCCCTTTCCCCCCTTGTTGTTGAGACATTTCCAAAAAGCTTAATTTTCTACAATTTCTATTACATGTGAAATTGTAAATTTACCTTTTATGCTTCTATTTCCATATTTCTGAAGTGTGCGCTTTCAAAATGTGTGCCTATGTGAACATTAGTTATTAAGACTCCTTTTGGAGGGATTAGAGTCTATTATGCCAGTGAATATAAAATACTAAGTAATCTTCAGTATGGAAGGCACATCCAAAATCACAGAATATGCTGAGTTGGATGGAGGCACAAGGACCATTGAGTGCACCTCCTGGCCCTGCACAGCACCATCCTCGAGTCACGCCATGTGCCCAAGAGCATTGTCCAAATGCTTCTTGAACTCTGTCAGGCTTGGGGCTGTGACCACTGCTCTGAGCAGCTGTTCCAGTGCCCAACCACCTTCAGGATGAAGAACCTTTTTCTAATATCCAACCTAAACCTCCCTGACACAACTTCAGGTCATTCCCTTGGGACCTGTCACTGGGCACCACAGAGCAGAGATCAGTGCCTGCCCCTCCTCTTCCCCTCACGAGGAGGTTGTAACTGCAGTGAGGTCTCCCCTCAGTCTCCTCCTCCAGGCTGAACAGACCAAATGACCTCAAACACTCCTCACATGACTTCCCCTCAAGGCTCTTTATCTTCATTGTTGTCCTTTGGAAGCTCAGTAACAGCTTTACCTCTTTTTTATATTGTGGCACCTGAAACTGCCCCCAGCACTTGAGGTGAGGCTCCCCCAGTGCAGAGCAGAGCGGGACAATCCCCTCCCTTGCTCGGCTGGTGATGGTGTGCCCGATCACCCCCAGCACACCCTTGGCCCTCCTGGCTGCCAGGGCACCGCTGACTTGTGTTCAACTTACCATCAACCAGAACCACAGGTCCTTTTCCATGGCACTGCTTTCCAGCACCTCACTCCCCACTCTGTCCGTACAGCCAGGGTTGCCCCGTCCCTTGTGCACAACCCATCACTTTCCCTTGTTGAGCTTCACATGGTGAGTGATTGCCCAGTCCTGTAATTTGTCTCTCTGAAGAGCCTCCCCGCCTCCAAGGGAGACAACAGCTCCTCCCAGTTTTGTATCATCTGTGAACTTAGTATCCCATGCAGGCCTGAATCCAATGTAGATATTCTGAAGAATTCTTATCTGCTGGGAAATTATATTTGTGTATTTTGTATGTTAGCACACACATGCGCAGGAGTGTGTTTTGCCATTGTGCATACCTGGTGCATTAATACTTGCAAATAGAGCTGCTGTATATACAGTTTTAGAACACTTTGCCAAGTTTTACTCAACTGAACCATGATTTTAAAATGACAAATATTTGCTTGGAGGCTATGTCTATGCCAAGATTCAATCCTAATTGCCACTGCAATATCTGAGTTAGGGAGCCATGAAAAATGATATATATACTGAAAAGTAAGAAGAAAAAAGTAAGCTTTTGCAGTTTTGCCAGGTGAGTACTTAAATAGTTGATTCTAAGCTTGCTACAGTAATTTACAATTACAATTACCTGCTACAATCTGTATATTGAATGATGCTGTTTAGGAAAGAGTTTTATCTGATTGCAAGGAGCACTTAAAAAAGGCACTTTTACATATCACACCATTTGGAGTTGCTACTGTCAGGATCTGATCCAAAGCCTACTAAAGGCAAGGGAAAGAGACCGGTTAACTTTAAGAACTTTGAATTGGACCTGAATGACAGCATTAGATAGATCTTTTTTCTTGTCTTAAAAATAATGCGGACTCACCTTTTAAGTTTTGAAGGTTAAATTCTATCTGGATTATTATGTGCTAAGAGCTAAGGATCTTTCATGTGCCATGAGCTATATGATATTAAACCTCCTCATAACATTAATTCCTCATTGAAAATTCTTCTGTTCTTCAGTGGTCACAGGAAGTTGAGTTAGAAATAGAGTCCACAGTCTTTCAGATTCTTTGCCTGCATACATATATTGTAGAAAAGTTCACTTCTTGTCTCAGTCACATCTATGCTTGGATAAAACAACCCAGTAATTGTGTTGTTGTAACCCTAGTCTTTTACCCCATATGGCTCTTATCAGCATTTTTTTCCACGATAGCAAAAATACAGAATGAGTCTCACTTGATTATACCATTGCACCACAATTATCCCCTTGCAATACAGAAGGCACTGCCAATCACCCCTCTTGGTAGCAACATTTAAAGGTTAGGTGTGGAGCACTTAGAAAACAGGGACTGCATGTCCTTTGCCTGCCATGGCACCTGCAGTGAATTGATCATACTTGATTACAATACATGAAATCCCAGCCTGCAATACAGTGGTTATATTGCAAAGCTTGTATGCAATCAGGGGAAAAATCCAAGTGTCTTGCTGCGTCACAGTAGGGTTGGAAGGTAGAATAGAAAATATGGGTTGTCTGCAGGTAGAAGCTCAGAGGTTATGCGAAGCTGGGGAAGTGTCTTTTTCTGTGTCTGTCCTGGCAGAAATTCCTAGACAAGCCAACAGCTTGAACCTGTGCAATATCTTCCAAGAAAGGGAGTGTCCAAGAAAAGGCATGATGTGAGGCAGCAATATATCACACCTGAAAAGGAAACCTATGGTGATATGGTGAGGAGGATGATCATGGTGCAACAGTTGTAGAATACCAAATATATACACCATGAGACAGTTCTGTTTTGAATTGGGACTTTAATCCTGCTCAAAAAACAGTGAGAAATTAACTGCTGTAACAGATTACCTTAAACCTTTTTAAAGACACTAGCAATGTCTGCTTTCACAACAAAATATCGGAAATCCTTACTACCATTTCATCTCCAGGTTTATTCCTCATCTTTACATTGCCCATATTAGCATTAGTCAGCAGCAGGGATGGCTCACTAGATCCATAGCATGTCAACAGCCTGGCTATGAACTGCTTGTGCAGCGGGTGTAATGTGTTCTAGATGCTGGAATAATTGCTCAAGCACTGCAGAGGTGAGCCAGATGTATCACAGGGTATTTGGTCCCGAGTGCCATGAGATGCAGCTCCTCTTGGGCTGACTGATGATAGAAAATGCTGAAAATCTCAGTATTTTTAGACATTTTAAGACATATTAATTAAAAAAAAAGCTAAGTTATATATGCAAACATATGTACAATATTGTCATTTTCAGTTTGCCATTATTTAGAAGTTAATTTTTGACTATATAGCAAAATGCACAAAGTCATACAAAACCCAGTCCAGTAAGCTGCAGGATGAATCCTTCATTATTCTGGGCGGTGGTGTTTGTAGGAACTGAAGCAGCAAAACATCAATCAAGACAAGCCCCTTGTTTTCCAACTTCTGTCCCATACAACCTGTAGCCTGGTAAAAGACATCTGAATCACAAAACAGAAGAATGCATGAAAAGCTGGGACCACTAATTGAGAGCCCTATATCACCTGCAACCCAGCTTTGTGTTTTGTTAGAGGTCAAAGGCAGAAGATCTGAAGGCTTTTCTGCAAAGAGTTGCTGGTTGACACAGAACAAGTTTAGTTAATAAAGTTTACTCTGAAGCTGCACTTTCTGAGAACCTTACATAAATACCGTATATCTACTTCATCCTGTGAAAAGCTTTGTCAGTGTCAGACTGCACAGGCGAGTGCCAAAATATGTAACCAGTTTTACAAATGAATAAGGTTAACAGGTATCTCCCTGCAGAGCAACAATTTCTCTTTTATAAACCCCACCTGAACTGGTGAGTGCTGCATGGACATACAGTTTTCAGCCTGCAGCCAACATTTAAGCAATAATCCAAAGTGACAGTTTTATGACAGATCTGAGCAACTCAGGATATTTTCCTTCCTTGAGATCCACATACAGGCAATTTACAGATGCTGAACAAAGGGAGGACTCTCCTCAAAGAGCAGTGAGGTATAAAGAAATGACCAATCCTTCAAAACGTTTAAGAGATTTAAATCAGAATGCCATTTCCAGGTTAACACTTCTGATCTTTAAAGTACCAGCGTAATAAATGTGTTAATGACAATTGACAAAGTCACCCTTCCTGGGCAGCTAATGACATCTTAACTCACAGAGCTAGTATCTCTCTACATTTCAGTCTGAAATCCTTCACAGAGCTGAGTTAAAAGGATACATGTGTTGTTACTATGTTCGGGTCAAGCTCCCCTACTATTAAATACAAAAGCAATTTTTAAAGCAATGATATGGCTGACATACAAGCCCATAAAACCATAAGAATTCCCGGTTAAATCTACAACTGGCCCCTCTGCTCAACTCTGTTGTGTCTAAACATTTCAGTCCATGGGGACCTATAAAAGAAACTCTGCACAGTGGATGATATTACATGATCCATGTGGTCATTTGTAAATGCCGTAGTACATAAAATGCACCAAGGAATTCTGAGGTTTTTGTATTAGTTTCTTGTTTGGTTTGGTTTTCTCAGTTGCACAGTAATGGATCTCCATAGATTGGATTTTTATTAGATTACTACGCTGTCCTTTTAAGGAGGTGGTCCTCTCTAGAGACTATGGCAAAAAACATTATAGAAGATAATCTAGCATCTTCAGGGATCTGACTGGAAAAGAAGGACAAAGTCCTCATTTAATTCTACATCCCTAGGACACTTTAGCTAGGTCTTTGTCAGCTAAACTAAGGATTCCCAATTGTGGCAACAATCTCACTTATGGACTTCTCTAGAATTAAGCAAAACAAAACATAAAAGTGCATGGTGCTTTCAACAATTTATTTGCAATGCTATGAATAAAGCCGATTGCACGTGCTCACTTATACATTTCCCTGTGGAAATTTTTTTCCCTAAATGGAAATTAGTGTCTGCTTTCCTGTAAAAAAAACCCACAAAAACACAAAAAACCAAAAACCCAATAAATTTAAGAGTCCTAGGTCTCAAACTAACATTTGAAGTATTTTGGCTGTTGTGCCTTTTATTTTCCTTTTGACCAAATGTACAGTATTTTTCAGTAGAGAAGAAACTACAGCCAGTACTAAGTTGCACAGGTTAACAAATATTACTGGAGAGTTGCACAGCTCCCACTAAAGCCAGTGCCCTGAAGCATGTCCACAGGAGCATTTCAGGTATGAAAACACTGCTTAAGTAACCGTGCTTGCAGAGCTAAGAGAAAGTGGTTTTCTACAGCTACACACCAACAGAGAATTGCCCTTATACCTATTAACTTGTTTTTTCAGATGGAGCCAAAGGCCTGTACTCTCCTTGCCTCATGCTGATGGCTTTTCTTTCTGTGCCTACAGCCAAAGTTCAGCAGTCCTACAGAGGTAATACAGTTTTGCTTTTTAACTGTTCCTTTTATTTCTGTGATCACAAACATTTTAATTATGCTATAGCAATGCCTGTATTTAAGCATGTAATAGGTATATAATGTTCTCTAGAACAAAAGATTTGAAGTCATATAATGGCATTGCACAGTATGTAGCTCTCACGTTGTTACTCAGATTTGCCATCTAGAAGGTTTTTGTTCCCTGCTCTCTCTGATTCAACCTTTGTGGCACAACAGTAAAGAGGCTTTGAATACAGTGTGGGGAATAGACAGCCTGGCAGACAAGCAGGGGTCTTTTCCTCCTCAAATACATTTCAGCATGACACAAATGTGAGCTTTGTATTAGCCCTATAAAGGTTTCACAGCCCCTGGTTGCAGGTGCAGCAGGAACATGCTCAGGACAGAGAAGAGGCCTGAGCAGAGCCTCTTGCACTTGGGGGGCTGCATCTGGGGACACACCACAGAGCTGAGCTTCACCATAGCTCTCCCCCATCCCAGCACTGCTTTGTACACCCTTCCCAGCCACCACACAGGCAATAGCTGAGGGTGCAAAATCCAGAGATAGATTTTCTCTGCTTTTAAAACCCTCAGAGATGTACAAGTAACATGGAAAAGACTTTACCAGTCAATTACTACTGTTAGTGTTGGGATGCATCAGATTATGTATTTTAACTTTCATTGCAAATTTGTTGTGTCTGGTTACAATCACTTGGATATAAAGTTTTTGTGTGTAGCCTCATAGGAAAACTGTGAGGTATTGGAACTTTTTCTCATTCAGCAGTTCCCATGAGAAGAGCTATAGTAGAAGATCACATCTCAGTTTGCTAACTGTTTCAATTAACTCTTTGTACACTACTGCAGACTAAACAAGGGAAGTGAAATAAGATGTTGAAGATTTTTTGGTGTGCTTTTTTAGGTTTTTAAGTATTATAGCAATTGTTGCTGTGCATTTTTGAAAAGCACATCTTTTAAGTTAAAACTTACTATTATTTTTGGGTAGTGAGCAATATTAGAATGATATGTTTTGATTATTTAATAAAAGTGTTTGAGTTTTTTTGTTTCTATTGCTGAAGTTATCCAAATTTATCAAGTACTTTGTTTAACATAAATGTGAGAAAAAAAAATCTTCTGTAAAATTTTTACTTTGTTTGGCAATGGAGAGCACTCACTGTCTTCTGTAGCCTCTCATGACTGGTAAACTTTTCAAACCCTGCTCCTAAGTGTAAATCCTATTGATGTTATCAAGTGCTTGTACCATGGAGTTCTAGGAACAGGGTCATTAAGAGCAACGACATGATCGGCTGTTGGCAAATACTTTCCCTGAATGATGACCCCTAAACTAAGCTGATATTATTTAATCATGGGCTTAAATTAGTAGTGATTGATGATGCTGTTCTGAAAATGGGAAATGGAAAGAAGAGGCAGATAACTAGAAATAGTTAAGAGAGTTTGGTGACCGCATTTGGCTTAAAAACACTGTCTTTTGCAGCTTGGTCTGAGCAATGAAATTTTAAAAATATAGGCTAAATTCTTCATTAGTGTAAAGACTTAACTCAGTCCATACCATAGTGTCTTTGCAGTTCATTATTTAGTAGATAGGAAGACTTGTTATCAGTGTTAAAATCTGAGATTTTTGTTCTTTGTGAAAGGACATTTTTCACAAAGATGGATCATATTTATTAAAAACACACTACTAATGGATTTCAAAATAAAATGCTCTGTCTTGTCTTTCATATTTTAAAAAAAGACAAAAATGGAGTTTCAGTGTTAGCTGTAAATGTGGCAAATCCAATCCTGCAATGAATTCAAATCTGCACATTTCATAAAAAGGCTACTTAGGGACAAGATAGTTTTAGATCTAAGAAACACGTAAAAAATGACTCATTGTTAATAGGGTGAGCTCTTTGCATTTGGATTAGGGTTAACTGACAGTATCCAGTCACCTTTTATTCTCACATATTCCACCCAAGGAATGCTTTGTGCTAGTCTGAAAAAGAGAGAATTAGGTGTTCCATTTATACTATTGATCTTAATAACCTCATCTCATAAATACCTACTTTATGACATCAATAAAAAGAGAATAGCAGCAACTCCTAACAATAGAAATTGTTACTTTGTAATTCAAGTATTTCATTGAGCATCTCAAAGAGACTCCATAGTGGTGCAGTAGTGATATTTTATTACCAGTTTTTAAATATGTGCACAGAGAGACCATTTTTTTTTTTAAACAAGAGAAGATTCTAATTAATTGAGCACACTATAGCTTCTAGATCCCACAGTTGTCAGAGTTCTTCTCTTTCATCTCTTATCCTCCTCCTGTTTTTCATCTCACACATTGAAAGGAGCATACCCCTTTAAGGGCGTTGGTGGGTGTAAGGCTAATTTTTCACTGGGATGATTCAGATGAAACGAAACAGAGATTGTTGTATAGGGCAGTCTTACCTCCCTGTTACCCTGCATTAGCTGCAGATGGGAGTTATCTGCTCTGAGGGGATGGAACAAAGGGTGCTCCAGAGAGATAGCCCTATTCTCACCTTCCAGGGACACCTTTCTGTGCTGTGCCAGACCATGACTGTCCCTGGAGCTTTCATCCACCAAAAAGCCAACAGCAGGAGGAAGTGCACTGCTGGTCTCCCTCGAAAGGCCTGATAGTTTCAGCTTCCACCTGAGGCAGAAGAAGGAAACAAGAAGAAGGAAATAAGTAATCCTAAGGAAAGGGAACCAGAGCCTTCACTGCAACCAGCATCTGGGACAGAAGGTTACAGGCTCATTATGCAGCCACTGTCCACATCACTGCACCTGAGAAGGAACAACATTTTAGCACATCTGGTGGAATAGCAGCCTCGGATCAGACCCAGATGTTCCACAGAATTACAATGCAGACAGGACGTTGCCAACTACCTGAGGAATAAATGTGAAACACTGCCTCTTGTTCTTTTAAAAGGTATTTTTCTTCCACTACACACTGATTTATCTGTATTTTTATATATAACATTCTTGTAGCATATTCTTCCTGGTGCATCCCAGCGGTGTCCTCCCTAAAGACTTGGTAATTTTTTGTTTCCTTTCAGAAAGTTAAGTATTTTTTGTTTCCCATTGGCCTCATTGGTCCCCATAGAGGATCATCACTTGATAGAATGAAGTAGAATAGAATAGTTCCAGTTGGAAAGGACCTACAAGGATCCTTTAGTCCAACTTCTTGACCACTTCAGGGCTGACCAAAATTTAAATCATCTTGTTAAGGGCATTGTCCAAATGCCTCTTAAAATTTGAGACATTAAATGCTTGAATATTTGAAGATTATCCAAAAGCCCAGAGGTGTCTAATCCCTTTTTTACCCATTTTTTGCCCATTAGTAAAATGGGTAAAATTTTTTACCCATTTTTTACCCATTAGCAGTATTTTACCCATTAAAACTTCTCTTATTTCACAGGGCAATTTATCTCATAGCTCTTTTTCCCTTGAAGAGCTAAGGAGAGATGGCAAGTCTGTAAGACCTAGAAATATTATCCTTTTAAAATATTTTTCTTTTGTTCAAAATGACAGAACAATGGTGTGGCCCAGAGGGGAAAAATAAAGCCAAATGCTCAGTACTGAATTGCTTTATCCAATGCAAGTCATTTCTCCCAGACCTAGGAGGCCGTTGTTATAACTGCCTTTGGACTTTGGACGTTGTTATAACAGCCCTTTCTGTTGGTAGCTTTTAAGTGTAAAACCCCTAAATTTGAGTCTTTGCTTCTCCAGATTCTACCACTATGACATGTCAGCAATTAATATGTCAGCATTTTAATCAATAGAAATAGCCCAAGTTTTTGTCTGCTTTGAGAATATTATAATTGTTAACAAATGGAAAAAATTATTTTCAGATCTTTATAAGAAATTGCTCACTTTTTTATTTCTGTAGCCCTATGAAGCCACTGAGTGCATGAGATGTAATGATGTCATCACATATGCACGTCACCCTATTTTTCCTACAACAGTGATTTAAGCATATTTTAAGAAGGTAATCTTGTACCTGGATATGTATCTCAAAATTTGCTTAAACGTATTTCTAACTCAAAAACCTTGCCTGGCATAACAACAACTCTCCAACAGGAAATTCAAGAGAACCTAGCACTGAGTTTTCAAGTACTCAGCACCTTCAATGAGTGCCAGATTTTTAATAATAATCAGAATTCCGAATGAAGCACAGATTTTCAGAAGGGCTTGGTTCCTGTTTGTCTCCCAAAATAAACTCAATGTGTTGTAGATGGAGCTCTCTGAAAGTCTGTCCATGGTTTTGGGTGCTACTTGTTTGCAAGCTGCCTCCCAAGCACTCTTAAAATTGGTGCTGGATGGTTTTAATAGGCCAGAAGAGGTTTGTGAGCTTGATAGCTCTTTAGATTTGCAAATAAATACAAATGGAGATAATTTGTTTTTAACCTGCAAATGCTTAATGAATCAAATCATTTCCTTTCAGGCATGAGAGCAGGACTGAAAGATATAATCATTTGGTGTTTTATGATCTCCAATTCTCCAGTTAGAAGTCTGTCACAGGCCCGGTATTGAACAATAAACTACTTCCTATTTTACCTTCATGTAAAAGGCAAAAAATCCATCAGTACACTCACAAGGAGAGATCCCTTTGGGATGAACATTGGCTTTAACAAATATTGCTATTTGCAAATGTTTATCATGATTGCTCTTTGAAGATGTGGCCCACTGAGAAGAATCAAACAAAAATGTCTTGGCACTTGTAATAAGTTTCTAGGAGTTGAATTCATCCGGGAGATGATAGTATGAAACAGAGAAGTTGATTATTATTTTCTGCATTGACATAAAGGTACTGAATCATCAAGACATTTAACTTGATATCTTACTTTAAGCATATGTCCTCTTTTTTAAAGAAATAAGTCAGTGGACTTTTGAAAGTAAGATTGCATATAAATATCTTATGTTCATACACCTACTAGGTAAAAAAAATTACCTTCCTGACCTTAGCAGGTCATTTGTAGAGCTAAAATTGTCTGATTAGTTTTCATGCATGGTCAATGAGAATAACCAGAAAATGAGACAAAAATCTGAGGCCAGTGCAGTGCAGTTTCTAGTTTTCTACTACTACTACTTTCTGAACTAAGAATGGTGGTTTTTTTTTTTGTTTTTTTTTTTTTTTGAGAAGATCATGGATCTTTTTACTTGTAATTTGGAGCATGGATTATTCTTCTGGGAGTAAGCACCTAGTGACAGTGACTTGTACGGCAACTTCTGCCATGAGATCCCTACAACTCCACATGTTTTCCAAATGTGTTTTGACTGAAAGCAACTGGGCTTTGGGAAGAACCCACTCTGGTAGCTCTGAGGGTAGCAAATGGATGGAAATTCTCTGGCAAAATTAACACCTAATGGTTCACTGCTTTAAACTTCATCATCAGCCTTGAAAAATCTGTAATTTGGTAGTCAACAACAACAAGGCTTAACAAGAATAATATAGGGGCAGCAAAATTAGAAGTTTATTTTATTTGAGTCTACCTATAAAGATTGATTCTGTGATGATAAAACCCCAAGTACTTCTTTTTAATAATTTTGACTTGACTGAATTGGTCTTAAATATTTTAAAATAATAAATATCTCCCTAAATATATCAAAATATTTGCTAAAAATGTTACTTGGAATTAACTTCTATTTCTGAGAGGTGGTTACTTATAAACAGAGGCAGATCAATAACATTATTTTTTAACTCTAGTAGGAACTCTTCCCCTGCATTAAGTAATTTTCTTATTCATATTACAATTCTACTAAAATCTGACAACTCCTTATCCCACAGAACATAGCATATGAAAGATCTATATTTATATAAATGGATTTTTGGAGAAGGGAAAACGCCTTTCTCTGGTATAGAACACTTTTTTATGTTGTTGTTTTAAGCAATAATTGTCTCTCTGCCTCTATACCTTTCCAATCACTTATTTACTATATATTATACTTTCCATAACATCCAATGATTTCTACTTAAATCAATAGGTTGGATAAAGCTTTTAGTAAGTGTCCTAAAAACTCTGTTCTGATTTAAAAAAAAAAAAACAAAAGATTTCATGGGCCAAACCCTCTAATTTTTTCTGTTATATATATAATGTTATTTTTTAATTATTGTATCATGGATTCATTGGTTCCTTGGCAGATTTAATTTCTGAACCAGCACTGTCCTCCTGCCTTGCTGACCAGCTGTAGCAGGATAGGGAGCACTTGTAACAATAATGAAGACATTCAGCAACTGGCAGCAAATATCCAGCAGTGCACAAGCTGGTATCAGTTGTTAAGCAGAGATACCTGCCCCATAAATTAAGACTGAAAAGCCATTCTTCCAGACTGACAATCAATCAATGCATATATTGTCAAAGTGAACAGGAGGATGTGATTCTTGAAAGCACCCAGAATCTGTCCAGAATAATTGGAAATCCCATAGTAAAAATTGATATCCATAATTCACTTATATGTGAAAGTCTTCCACATTTTTGATCTTATTTGAGATTTTTCAGTAGGGTCTAAGAAGTTAACATCTCATTTTACAGCAGTGTTTACTGAGAATGAAGCACCTGGTTCCTCCAGATACTTTTTAATGTTCATTTTTAGGAATTACCCAAACCTGTGTGAAGCCATGATATCATTCCCACTTGTTTCCATAGGCTTTCCATCAAGCCCTTATTCCACAGCTGAGTACTATTTCCTGCTTTTAAGATTTCTCATTATTATGTTGGATTTCCAGTTGGAAGCAGTTGCCACTAAAGTACCTATTCTTTCAAAAGGCAGCATGGGGAGATGTTTAGTGGCTTACAAAGGTGTGTTCATGGTATTGGGCCAGAGCCTTAGCTATACAAATCAGTGTAGCTCCATTCTAGTCAGCACAACTGTGGTGATTACAACTCCAAGGACTTGGCTTTCAGGATTCTTTCCACTCCAGATCATATTTATTCCCCTAAGTTGAAAGCAAACAGGGATTTTCTCCTTTAAATAGAAAACTCATAGATCTCATCAATTGAAACTCAGCAAGGGAGAGAAGGGGATGAAGGGATGCCCTACTGAAATACTCTCATAGTATACTCTCATAGTTGGCAAAATATTTTTAGCAAGGAAACAGAGAAATCCCCTCAGCTCTACTCCATCACCTCTGCCTCTAATAGAAGTAGAAAATATCCTGGAGAAGACAAAGATATTCCTTAGTTCATACAAGGTAGTTTTGTTTCCCCGATGGATGTTTTTCTGTAGAAATTAAAATTGTGCCCCTTAGTTGTCCATCCTAAAAAAAAAGGCTGCTTCGATGTGCAATTGGATCCCATTCTGTCTGGGACCCTGATGTTCTTGTTGAAAGGGGATTAAACCTCTGGGGAGCATGGCAGCAGAAACTGTTCCAGAAGCAGAGTCAACACACCTATTCTCCCTTGCTGTTGCTTTTCCCAGCAGCAGCAGGGTCATTCACTGCTCAAATGTCTGATAACTCTGAATATAACAAAAGGTTTCGTTTCCTTGGGAGTCCAAATAGCCAAGTATGTGGCTGCATGTGCTGCTCTTACTCATAAATGCAAATGCTAACCTATAAATCTTTCCTTTTACAGTACTGTAATAACATTCTATCTATTTAGCCTAGTACAATACAATCACAATAGCTTTTTCATTGTGCTGCATTCATATTAGACTACTATAATGAGATGCTACCACAATACCATGAAATAAAACGATGTTCTTGACGTATTTCCAAAACATTTGAACACTGTTTCCAAATCGACCTTGTGAATAAATTAAATAATAGCTTGCAAAAACGTCCTCTAGCATTTTCAGAATGTATGCAAATGCAAGCTCGAATGTTTACATGTTTCTTACAGTGTCTGGGATTATATGGCGTATTTGTGCGCATGGGTATTGTCTCTGGGTGTATTTGTCATTTGTGCTCAGTGGCTTGCACAGAATTCTAGCATGATTTGCCCTTCAAGTTGTCCAATTCTTCCTCCTCTCCCTGATGACCTGCATATTAAACTTCTCTTCTGTAAGACTTCAGATTTCAGTGGCCCTTTCCATTTGTCATATGCATTATTGTCACTCAGAACAGCACTCTCAGTGCTGTTTCTTCTGTACCTACCCTGACATAGATCCCCCCTGAACCATTCGGTGTTTTTGACTGCAGATTTCTAAAGGGTAAGTTCTTAAAAAAATTTATATACATATGCATAAAAATACATATATATGTATATATACATATACATACATAGGATTCTCACATTGGTGGTTCAGAATAGTGAGGGGAGACTGAAAATTGGAATCAAATCCCAGGGACTGGAAGATACTTTTGTAATTTTTGTTTTGCTGTGCTTTTTTTTTTGTTTTTTTTTTTTTTTTTTTTTTTTTGTTTTTGTTTTTTTTTTTTTTTTGTTTTGTTTTGTTTTGTTTTGTTTTGTTTTTTTTTGTTGGTTTTTTTTTAATTTTTTTAGGGTTTTTTTTGTATTTTTTTTGGTTGTTTTGGGTTTTTTTTTGGTTTTTTTGTTTTGTTTTGTTTAATTGATTTTAATGTTAAGGTCCCAACTGACTGAAAGACCAAAGTTTTTTTGTCTGGGAATGATTATTTGCAGGTTCCCAGTAGCTAACCTTCTGTTATTGGTAGACCTACAAATAAATTCTTCTGGCGATGTGCCCCTCTCCTTTAGAAATTGCCTAACTATGACATGCTGTAGAATGAAAATGAGCTCAGTTTTTGCCATCTTCTTTCCCATATCTGTAGATATAATTTATGGATGATCAGAGATGCACAGATCACATGCTGTAAGGTGTGGTATAGATTTGTGGTTCATAAAGTCCGAGGGATCCTGATGACAATAGTGTCTATTATCCTATATAAAATGGACTGAAGAATTTCATCCAGCCATTTGTGCTTCTAACACATAACCTTTGGCTGAGCAGCGCTGTCACTTTTTAGAAGCTATCTGCTGATTGCAATAATTTCTGTTTCAAAAGTGAATCCCCCTAAATGGAAGGATCTCATAGAAAGGCTCAAAAGACTTCCATTGATACACTAGCACATCTCTTTTCAATACTACCATTGAAGCATCTAATACAAACCTCAATGATTTATCTTTAGTGACTTTATTGTGCCTCACAAAGCTAGTTTAAAGCAATGGATTGTGAATTTCAACCAGTGTGTTCTTCTTTTACACCATAAAAATCAGTGCAGACAGAGACCCAGTTGTCTTTCCCCAAGATACACTAGCATCATTTCTCTGAGTAGCTGTTGGCTGGCAATAACAGGTGGGTTGCTTCTAAATGCTCCTCTTGATGCTATTTTACTTGACCTTTCTGAAGAGGAAATGGTGCATATGTTTATGAGAAACACTCCGACACTGTTTCATGGGAGAACGTGCATTGTTTGTACAATGACAATGGGAAATTTTCCACTAAGCACTTTGCCAAAAAATAATTATTTTGGTTGGCTGTATGACTTGTTTGCCTGCTTTTCCAACACCATGGAAATTTTTGTCTTTCTGGTGGTCACATCCAAAGCAGAAAATGAAAAATTCTTCTATTATTTTAGAGAGTTTACTGCTTGAAATATGTAATAGTGCACAACTAAGGAAGTATTTGCAGCACATGCATTTAGAGCTGAAAAAAAAACCCCAAAAAATTAACCCTGGCCAAAAGCAGTCATATGATTAAAGCAAAATTGGGTTGTTTTGTATTCTAACTTTCTGTACACTTGCATTTTACACAAAATGAAATTGGCTAGTGAGTAGATGCCTGTCCTGTCTTGTCTCCTACCAGAGATGAAATAGATCTATTGGTATGAATGCAAACCTGAAATCTGGAAACCTTCAGTTAATTTATGATTTGTGTTATGACCTTGTGCAAATCACTCATCTACTCTTCTTCAGTTCTAAGAGAAGAATGCTTAATGCCTACAGAACACAAAAAATCAGTGGGATGAAGGCACTACATATACCTTTATTCTTATTGCTCATGGTAAGACTGAGGAAAATCCATGGGATTTGGTTCATCTATTATATGAGGAAAAGTGAGTAGCAAACCACTTTGTGTGCAGCAAATGTATGTGCTTGGCTGGACAGCTGCTAAAAATGATCTGCTCTTGGAATGTCATCCTTGAGTCCAGTGACAACAATTGGTTTGCTTGGACACCTGCTGTCTTTTTCTTCTCCTCCCTGCAGTTTCTGTTTGGGATCCATACCATCCAAAGACAAGTCACTGTTTTTCCTCTGCTTAGCAATTTGTCACGCACCAATGCAATAATTACAGAAACAATGGACAGTAAGATTAGATTGATTGTATTGTGGAGAGAAATGCAGGGTGGAGAATACCAGCGCTGTGTTTGCACGAACAGGAGAGGAGAGACTGTAAGAACTGGTCCAGCAGCAAGACAGAGATGTAGCAGAGGGCAGAAGACAAAAAGACATCAGTCCTGCTACTTGGTCCTTAAAGTATGATGGACCGTTGTGTGCAAGCAAACCACTCTGGATATCAGTGATGCTTGAGTCAACTGCATTGGCCACCCACACACAAGCAAAGTGGAGAGAGGGGCTGCCAGCAGGGAATAGAGGTGATAATGTATGATATATGGGTTGAAGTGCTAAAGGCAATCATGGTGTGGGCAGCAATCCTGCTCAGTTATTGCTCCCTGCCTTGCAATGAGGAGGATTCATTCCCTGAAAAAGGGAGCACTAATGCGAGAGCTTACTGTCCAGTAAATGCATTCTTGAATGAGTGCCTGTAGACTTAAAGGAACAGAGAGCAGCAATTAGCCCCACACTCTTCAGACCACTTTCTTCTGTTCACCAAAACTTCTTTCTCCCAGTAAAATCTCCTTGCCAGAATTTCTTGTCAGAAAGGGACAATACTCTGTTTTCATAAAAATAGTTAGGCCCTGATTTCTGCTTACCCTGCAGACCCCGATCTGAGTGCAATGTAGACTGTAAGATTCTTTTCAAAGAGCTGGCTTCCCATTTGAAGAAATTATGCCCCCTTATCATTGATCCAGACCAGATTGGTTTTATTAAAAACAGAAGTTACTCCCACAGCATGTGGCGATTATTTAGCACTATGCATTTTTCCTGTAAATACCATGAAGAGCTGTTAGCCATCAGTCTGCACATGAAAAATGCTGGAGATCCTGCAAAAAATAATAAAAAAGCTGGTTTTAATGTAATATCTTGAAGTCCTTTAAGTTTGAGAGGATTTTTATATAACAGTTGAAAGAAAACCTATACAATCTCTCTCCTTCCTCCATGTATACTAACATTTATTCGAATTACAGTAGCATCTGGCAGTCCCAACTGACTTCAGCACCCCAGTGAGCTAGACATGGCACACACATAATAAAAGACAGTCCTGGGCTCAAAGAATGTAAGAGCAAATCTTTGCTCAGTGAAACTAATAGCAAAACTCCCATAAATCAGTGGGGCTGGGATTCAAACTTACAGCCAAATTAGAGAAGACAGACAAAAAAGGTGGACGGGAAAAACCGAGACCTGCAGAGATCTGAATCTGAGACCTGCACTGAATCATCTATATCAAAACATAGCTGTAACAGAAGAGCAACCATTCCTCAGCAGAAGAACAACCTTTCAAGTATCCGGTCTCTGACAGGGGCAGTAATGAAAGCATAGGAAAGCATAGGGAAAAAGCAACTATTGAAGAGATCTTTCCTTGGTACATCCTTTCAGTTTCTGTACTGAGATTTGATGCTGTTTGAAAACCCTCGGGTCATTCAGACCGTGATGTTTAAAGTAAAGTCTCTCTGCATGAGTCAAGCCCTCTCTGGACCCATAATACACCTCTGTCCTCAGCACCTTCCATAGGGGAACTCTGGATCCCACACTGAGAGGCTGAGCTTAAATGTGCACAAGGTCAGATGGGAATTGGTGAACTAGGCTGGAACTGAACTGCCTGAATTGTAGGAATAATTCTTCCCCTTTATCACAAAGGCATCCTTTCTTTCATCTCAGTTTCCAAAGCAATACTGGCAAATAAGATTCAGCTCTGTTACATCCTTTTAATGGTAGAACCTCCTGAATGGGTTAAAGGACTCAGTGCTTTCAATTCCCCAGTGCATCTCACATCAACAGTTGTTTACAGATGGGGCTGGGCAAACAGGAATTAACCGTTTTGCTCCAGATAAAAATAATCTTATCAAACTATTTGCATCAACACTTTTTGACATTAGCATTATCTTCTTTCCAGCCTTCCAAATACCTGATGAGTTTAATTTCATGGAACACTGTCTCATTGCAGAGCAGACCATCACAGCACATTTTCTTTCCTCCTGTACACAATTCTGATTTTACACTATCCTATGCCACTGTTGTGATTGATTTTAGCTACATGTGTAGGCTACATTGCACTAGAAACTACAAACAAATGGGAAAAGAAGGGTATGGCCCAGGGAGCCAAATTTGAAAAAACAGATTCACACAACAGGCCGGTGATAGGGCCCAGAGTAACATGAGTATCTCTGAGTTATAATTTAATATTTTGTCCACAGGATACTATTTCCCTATGTCTTGGTCTTCTCTGCTTTTCTTGGTCTTTTACTGAGTGAACAGGATGAAAGAGATGACTCTTACTGAGATGAAGACACCACTTTGTCTAGTTGGTGTTTTTTATACAATATGTTCCAGCTGGGTTACATTAATGATACAATATTAGAATCATAGAGTGGTTTAGGTTGGAAAGGGCCTTAAATATCATTTAATTCCAACCCCCCTGCCGTGGGCTGGGACACCTTTCACTAAATCAGGTTGCTCAGAGCACCATCTAGCCTGGCCTTGAATACTGCCAGGGATGGGGCATCCACAACATCTCTAGGCAAACTGTTCTAGTACCTCACCACCCAAAATTCTTAATTTCTTAAGTAAACTTATTGTCTTTCAATTTGAATCCATTCCCCCTTGTTTTGTCACTACAATCCCTTGTAAAAATTTTCTCTCTGTCTTTCTTTTAGGTTCTGTTCAGGCACTAGAAGCCCACTATTAGGCCTCCCCAAAGCCTTCTTTTTTCCAAGGCGCAACAATGCCAATTCTCTCAACCTTTTCTTATGGAAGAGGTGCTCCCGCTCCCTAATAATTTTGGTGGCCTCCTCTGGACTCTCTCCAACAGACCCATGTGTTTTCTGTGCTTCCAGCTATGGAACCCCATAGCTGGAGGCAGTACTGCAGGTAGAGTAGGTGGATATTCCAGGAAGTATTATCTCGGAC
The DNA here is from genome assembly GCF_015832195.1 of Motacilla alba alba. NCBI lineage: Eukaryota > Metazoa > Chordata > Aves > Passeriformes > Motacillidae > Motacilla > Motacilla alba. The sequence goes on along the minus strand of NC_052020.1, from coordinate 49,401,072 downwards.
TATATTTTGTTACCATCCCCTCAAGCACAATGCTTATATTGTAAATAGATCAGGCTATAGACCAAGATATGAAGCTGCCTCTTTGAAGCCCAGGGAGAAGAGATTAGGTATCAGTTTTGATATATTAGGATTATGGTATCTTCTGCCTTTCATAGAACTATTCACTTTACACATTTATATTTTTTTTTGAGGCCATTTAATCAGACATAAATAGGTGGGCTAACATTCATGATCAGCTGTTTGATGTGAATATCCTTGATATCTATGTCTTGCCAGTTGTCTAGTAACCATTTATCCTTTAAAGTATATAGTCCCCTTTTTATTTGCCCTATTAAAGGCCTCCTTGTCTCTTGAATTGAGACAAGTGCCCAAGCATGGAGACTCTCCCACTGCAGGAAAAGGCAGTTATGCACAGAGTTGGCATTGTTTTACCATGCCACATGTAAAATGATATAATATATATTTATATAATAAATGAGGTCTTCTATAGATTTATGGGGGATATGGGCTAATGTCACACAGAGTATTTGGTACTATGTTTTTATATGACTGAGTTTGCTGATATTTCCATTGAATGACCCATCCTATTTAGCTGTATGACACTTAATAATCTCACTGCTTGAAATAATGTCAGAAGATTCTGTTAACGGTAGAGCAGTCCCACATTGTAAGTTTGAGACAGCTCATTTGCTCACAATCCCTGCAGCACACTTCCATCCAGACATTGCCCATTATGTATAATCATCTGGGAGTAAAGCAGGCTCAGTGCAATATTTGGGACAGTGCAATGGAAAGTGAAAATCATATGGATATATTGCTAAAATGCTCATGTACTTGGACTGAATATGGGAAGCTGGCCATCATCAGAGGAGAACTATAACCAGTAATTTATATTTGGCTACCATTTCTTACTTCCATGGAGAGAGAAGATCTAGTTTAGTCTAGAAGATCTGTGCACACCTGGATCATCCTCTATACAAAACATGATCTGGCTCAGGTGTGAGAATTTGACAGTATTTATGTCAAATTAATCAGAGTATACACTGCAGTGTTTATCCTGGCCTGACGACGGCAGCAGGAAGAGAAATGATCGCTGATCCAGCATAAAATCATGCTTTTGAAATATATCAAACAAGTGTGAATTGGCCAAATGAGTTTGTACTAGTTCTGCATTTAGCCTCAAGAGGTAATAACATTTTTGATCCACTAAGTATGCCCCTAAAACTGTTTTCGTTGTCTTCCCTACTGTAGTTTACAAAGAAATAGATTTTTCCATTTTTAACTTGTGTATACAGAAGTGGAACTGTGCAAAAAGAAATATGTATTTGCTGCCTTATAATTAAGTGCAAATCCAAAATAATCTCAAGTAAGCAAAATTAAAAAAATATTCAGATAATTACTGTTTTTTCCTATATTTATCTAGTAAATTCTAGTGAAAAAAGAAATTATGTGAGAAACAATCATACCTACCACACTTATAATGAAAGAAATAAATTCTTTCATAAGTAATAGAAAAACTTCAGTCTGAATTTTAGGTGAATAAAAATCCTTTGTCATGCAAACTTCCCTTTCCTTGGCAAATGGCAGAAGGTTTTCCTGAAACCCTTGCTTTTTTAAATATCCATTAAGCAAAATCATCACACTCTGTCATTGATTAGCCTGTTGACCTTTGTCAAACAGAGTTTACAAAGAACTGGGTTTTTTAAATTTTTCTTTTCACTGGAGGCATCATTTTAATTTACTCTACCTACTGATTTTCATAAGCAGATTGAAACTTTACTGTTTTGTGATTTTGCATGTGATTAAAATTGGTCAATGGATTTATTCAGAGAAAAAATATATTCAAGGGTGGGGACAGCAAGCCAACCTTCCCACATAACCCCAAAAATCTTCTTTCTTCAAGGAAAAAAACCTTTAAAAAAGAGAAAGATGTTACAGTGGCTAGCATAATCACCTAAGTTATGAATGGAATGAATTCAACTAATAACTTTTATGACCCTGGGAAAGATTCACAAAAGTACTTACCAAGGTATTTTTCACATAACTCTTGGTGTCAAGTTCCAGTAGTCAAGTTCACAAACCTGCACTATACAGCTTTTGAAAAGACCCAGGTGCCTCAGGACTGGACTCAGCAATCACACACTAAGGGTCTAACTAGAAATGTAACAGATATTTGATTTAGAAGCACAGCCAATGTAGTCTTCCTGTGTGCTCAGGGGACAGACAAGTGCAGGTGTAAAAGGCAGTTTACCTCCCAGCTTTACAAAAGTTCAATTTCCCTATGAAGACAGTCAGCTTTTTTCATCATTTATGTGAGAAATCTAGAGTGACAGTGCTTCTGACAATCAGTTAATTGCTTAAATGAAATAGGATGGAGCCAATACCAAATGGGACAAAAGAAAGTAGGCAGCAACATAGATTCACAAAGGAGAAAATAATGGCAGATAATTTGAAATCCCATCTATCTCCTGGTTTTCTGCCCAGCTTGCAAGTCCCCCCTCCATGAAGCTTGGATTCATGGAGCAGTACTCTTTTCTGCCCTTCCCTTCTCTGTGAATGACAGGTTGGCTGCAATTTTTCAAACTGATCTGGGAGTGGTGATAGCTTAAAGGAGTTAGAGTAATTGCTGGTGAGCAACAGAGTCTAGAGTGTTTGTGTCCTCGGGAAATTCAACCTCAAACCTTCCTTTGGAATTGCATGTTTCCTCACCAAAAGCAGCCCTTTATGAAGCCTTCTTGACAAGACTTTTCACACGTGTTCTGTAAGGCACATTTGCATAACAATTTTGGAGCCCTGCAATCTGAGTTAAAAGGTGATCCTTAAGGAACTGAACTGGGTTGAGAATTTACATATGCTTGACATAATACTTCCTGTGAGTCTTATATTATAATCTGATATGAGAGAAAATGATAAAATATTAACACTGTCTCCTATTGCCATTCTTTAAAGTGACTTGAAACTTTCCCTTGATAAATCCCATTTGTAAGGCTTGTAGAGTTGGGAAAGTAAGGGAGCAGGACCAAATGTAAAGTGGGACTATGGAAGTAAGCCATTGGGTAATTTCCTTACTTTATCTTTTCCAGATTTACCTTTTGACTTGAAGGCATGCACAGCACTGATTAAACTCAGTTGTCATTTACCCTTATGAAAAATGTACTTAAGCAGAGTTATAGCAGAGCTGCACGAATTGGGGAAAGCAGAAGATTATATATGGAGATGTTTGGAGGTAAGGCATTAGGCTGAACTTTGTCTTCTTCAGTAATGATTCAGAGCTACAAAAAAAAAACCAAAACAATGATACACTGTTCACAGGTCTTATTTATCTTTTTCACATAATTATTTTTTTCTGCTTCAACAAGAATTAAATGTGCTCTTTCTTTTTTGTCCCCTGCTTCTGTCAGTTTGAATTGTTGAAAGGTGCCAGATTGACTGTGTTGGAGTTTAAAATCCTTTAATTACCCACCAAACAGGTTACGTGTGGACAGCAGAAGTGTAAGCTTCCTCATGCCACCCTGACAGTGCGTGCAACCAAGCTCCTGGAGCTGGGGAGAGTCTGCCAGTCTTGCTAGTGAAAACAAAACACAGGACCACGTCTGCACCTTGTGGAAACTGACACTGCTCCAAAAACCTGGGCAGCTGTAAGCTCTGTATCTTTGATTTGATCTAGCTTTTCGGGTGAAGAAATAATCAGTGGAAATTAGCTCTCTGTAAAAATGATTGGTTATTTGCAAGTAGAAAACTGACTGATACCACTTAACTGCATTAGGTTGCAGATAGTCTTACTGCATTTGCTTAAATATTAATGCAGCATGTCTCCAACATTTGAATATGAAGTACCTTCCATCTTTTTATCAGTCTCTGTAAAAGAGTACTTCCTTAAATTCTTCTTATATATATTCCCACTTTACTTAAACCAAAATCCTCAAGTTCTGGTATCTTCAGCAAACTCAAATAGATCATCAAGCTTAATTTTATAATAATCTTCAGCTAGTTTAAATACCTCAGTCCTGTCACCTTTTAATCATCTTTATTATTCTTCTAAGACTAAGTAATTCTCTCATCTGTAAACTCTTCCATTCTATTTATCACCTCAGTTTCTCAGCATTCTGATGCCTTGATTTCTGTTTTCATTCATATATATTGACCTTATTTAAACTGCATGGGCCAAATTCTAATCTCAGCCATGGCATTCTAAATCCAGAGTAACTGACTTCAGTGGCTGCAGTTTTGATTTTATGTCAATGGATTTACTTCAGATATACTCTGCTATAACTAAGCTCATGATCTGACATTTTGGTGTTTAAAATTCAAATTTCAAAATACCCTTGTGTTTTTGTTATTCATTCTCTTTTGAGTCCAATAATCATTCTCTTGACCTCCTTAAAAAAGAAAATAATACGGAGAATTTAAGTGGAGGTACCACCTGCCTTATTTAATGGTTATTCGCTTCTAGAACTCTCTGCTGGTGTATGACCAGCTTAAGTCATGTGAGTCTATAAAATTATGTGGAAGTTAATGTCTTTTCATATGTTGTGAGGGTTTTTTATTCCAAGCCTGCATTATAAACTCTTGGGAATGAGGGATCATCACAAATTCTGGTACCTCCTCTTTTACCTGCACAGATTTTCTGGGACTTGTTTCCTTACATACAGATATATGCCAGCTCCCTTTCTCCCAGAATGGCCGAAGCTTGAGAAAGCAATGTAAAACAGATTAGTTCTCCTGTAACATTCAGATGTTATGCTGGCAAGTGAGTTTAGAAACTAGAGACTAAAATAGACTGATAAGAAATCTAATTTTTGAAGACTACAGGTGTTCCAGGACTTCTTTATTTTTACTTTATGCTCTGATTTTCTTAATTTATGATTCATGTTTAATGTAAAAATGAAGAACCTGTTTTCAGTCCATCTTCTTTTAACAACCATAACTACTATGCAAATCACCATAACCTCAACAGAGGGGTGAAGTAACTTTACATGTTTATATGATCATTTTTAAATGGGAAAAGAATTTAAAGGAAATTGAAATTATGACTTGCAGAATGGTTTGTCCAAAGCAAATTCTCTGCTGAAAAAAACAAACCCAGAAGAGCAATTCTTAGTTATGGAAGAAGAATTGCTCATTCTCTGGAGGAAAATCATAACTTTCATTTCTTTCTAAGAAGAAACAATTTTTAAAATATTTTCCAGAGTGCTGTCTTCCCACCTAACTCTTTGATGGTAGCAGTCAGTTGAAAGAGCTCCTTGTTCAGTTGGCAGTCCTGCTCTTTTTGCTCATTTCCTCCTATTCAATAAGCTGTGAATTTGCTTCATGTCAGTTTGTGCCCTAAAGATAAGCAGAGTATTTCATTCACAGATCTGTATGTTGAGATACAGCATAACCTCTAGAATAAGTTCAGAATAAACCCAGTAACTGCTTATAGTAGAATTAAAGGATTCCCCAAATGCCTGGAGATTTCTATGAGAGACACAGAGCTTGTGAGGGTCCTGAAAATGCTCACTCTTTACATATGGGGTTCCTTTACAAATGGCTGAAATGGATTCAAGCATTCCTTCCTGATTTCTCTCCGGATGATTTACTATGGCCCCTCTCAAGAGCTTACCTCTTAAAGGGCAGTGTTGGTAGAACAAACTGTGGAAAATACCTTACTCATTTGAAGGCAAAAACAACTGTTCTACCTGAGCCAAACTCACAGATTTGGGTGCTGACAAATCCATGTGGATGTCTGTTCCTCCAAGGAAATAATCAGGGCAGTCCCTGGTAGGTGGTGTGAATCAGTGGGGTGGCATTGCTGGGCTTGAGACCTCCCACAAGAAACCAGGTCCTGCTGCTCCCTTCCATGGAAATCTTCCTACAAAATCAGGCCTTTTCAGGTATGGCTGATTTTCCATCTATATATTTCACCTCAGAGAGCTACAAAGTGTTTTACATACTAAAGGGAATCAGTTTGCCAATGTTTAAGGAGAAACGTGGCAACTCGTTAAGAACGCACAGCAATGTAGCACAACACCTGCTGTCCTCTAATGAAAGGAAAAAAATCCTAGCTCCAATTGAAGCTTCAGGGAGTTATTTTTTAAGTAAGGAGAATGCAATTACTCATCACTGTTCTACCCAATGATTTTTAATTACCTTGCTTTTATGTCTCTTGTGCAACCACTCGTCTCCAGGATCATCGCCTCTCCCTTTCTGCTGAGCAGGAGGACAAACTGCTCAAGGTACAACTGGTTCTGCAGGCCCCTTTCAGGGGCAGGTCATTATCTCAGCCTGTCCATCCTCTAACCACCCACGTGAAAATGGCAATGGTATTGCCCCCATGTTACAGCTGGGAAACTTGACGTTCAAGGACTTGTCAAAAGTTACACAGGAAGGCTAAGACAGAACACGCACTCAGTTTCTTTTCTTAAAATCTTTGACAGTAGCGCTAACCTTCATTAATTTGTTTTCTCTGAATCACTAAAAGAGATCTGTTACAGTTATATCTGAAATCAGTTATGTGTATACATTTTATTCTAATGTACATTTTCTGAAACCTGAAGCTTCAGCCTTAGATAAACAGATATAATTAGTTATTTCCTTAAGAACCTATAATTAAAAAATCAAAATTTAACATGAGAGAAAACCTGACTCTTTTTATAACAGTTTTATATATTTTTTCATCTGGCACATTAAACCATTAACCATAATTTATGCCCCAGTACATGGAAAAGGAACATGTACCATTTGTTTTCATAGAATGTTCCTTGTGTTAATTATAGAGGCCCCTAAACATGGAGAATACTTCTGTTTTTCAGAGGTCAGGAAACATTTGTGAACCAATTGACATATATTCTGCTCTTCCCTCCTTGTGGATGTCTTCTGAACTCTCCTTTATCTGACCATTTTTTCTAATCAGGATGCTGAATATATTTGTTATTCTATCAAAAATTTAGCCATTAATCACTATACTGCATGAGGCTTTCTCCATATAGACTGATATCATCGGAGTTTTGTTCCTCTTGTACATTGTTATCTATTTGAAGTCCTCAAAAAACAACAAAAGAGAAACAAAGTTACTGATAGAAAATACTGTGATTTGCTCATAAAAAAACAAAAACAAAAACAGACAAACAAACAAACAAACAAAAAACCAAAAAACCCAAACCAAACAAACAAAAAAAAAAAACAAAAAAACAAGCTAAAACTCAAAAATCACAGAAAAAAATACCATGGCACTTTTTAGCATGAATACTGTGCAACAACATCTAAAACATTTCTCCAAGCCATTACATAAGGTAAAGAGGACTTCGTTCTGAGCAGCCTGGACTGTAGAGTGCTTGTGTTTCACCAAGTACAACAGCAGTTAGAGTGAAAGGAGCACACTAGTAAGGGGATATTCCTTGATTATATTACCTAGTAGTTCAAAGGGAAAGATGCTTGGAAGGTCACTATTCCCACAGACCTTGCACGAGGCTGGCCAGCTGGGACAGGCAGTTCTGAAGGGGTCCTGGCAGGTTGGCAAGTTAAAGCAGGACACTCAGGGGCTGAGCTGGGTAGTCATGCACACACCCAGGGTGGATGTCTAGAAAGACAAATCTTCAGTGTGGCCACACTTTTGCACAGGACAGTTCAGAGAACCATGGAATAAAACCACATTAAATCTTCTCTGCTGGGGTTGTCATCAGTTATTGTGAGAACATTTCCCTGGGGTTATATCACTTTCAGGATTTTCCCTGATTCTATCAGGGAATCTCCATATCCCAGATCCTGTAATTCAAGCTTCCTTGAAAGGAAGAACCTTTGAGGATCCCAGGGTTATTGATGCTTCTTGGATTTTCAGTCCTGTGACTCACAGAAGATGGAATAAGCAAAGAATGTATATAATAATAATTATTGAAGTAGCACAGTTTGTAATTTTTAAATTAAATTTTCCCTTCTACTGTATGTCATTTAGGACGGACTGTATTGCAGGACTTCTGATCAGAGAAGAACAAAAAGAATCGAGAATTACCAAACCAACTCTGCTGGCCAGCCAAGAAGATTACTCTACCCAGAGGGAAGAGGGGTGGATTGAGGAAGAAGGGTGGAGAAAAGAGATTCTACAATGGTAATATGCTGGCAGAGCCCTTTCCTGGAAGCCAAGTAAAAAAGGATTTTGAGATCTCTAACACTTGCATAAAAAGAAGCACATGTACAGAGTGACAGCTGCTTGGGCCTAAGGTCCTTTTCCCATTACCGGGCACTGGACACGACATTCTTCCTTGGTTATTGTTGTAATAAAGTCTTATTCCATATTGTTTACATCTGATGCCTTTTCAGCACAGACCATTCTTTTAGTTGCAAAATGTCCCTTTATTTCATGTTCTTTTGTTACGTGATGAGTGGAGACATGTAATACAAACTTTTCATTTTATCCATCTTTATAGCTGTATTCAGTAACCAAGCTTGATTATTAAATTTGAGCCTTATTCTGCATCAATCTACTCCTGTGCTATGTTCTCAGGCCAAGTCGCCGAAACAGACCATAAACCAGATGTGTTTCTTAACTTTTTCAGGACTTAATTTTGCCACTTGGTTTGGATCACAGAGGAGTTTTTAGCCTGCTGTCTTTGATGCCTTATGTTTGCCTTCATAAAAATTATATAGAAAGTTATAAAAGAGTGATAAGACCTTCCAGTTTTACCACCAAATGGAAAAGTTGTCCACACAAAGAATTTATAACCATCTTGTAGCAATTTCGAGGATCTAAAATCATTTTAGATGATTATGCATTAGAGATGTTGAAAAGAATGTAAACCTACCAGTTTCTATGCAAGAATCATGAGAACCAACTCTGTTTCCCACTTTTATATACCAAAGGCCTCTCCAAACCCCACTTACATGCTGGGATACACTGACTTCAATAGGACAACTTATGTGAGTAAGAAAGATTTGAATGAATGAGGGTTTCAGGCATGGGATATAAGATCAAGAAGCATGAAAGCCTTTTAGTTAATTCACTTCAGCATCACTAATACTGAGTGACTGAAAAACTTTAGTTGTGATTAATGACATCAGGATATTTTTTAACATGTAAAGTCGGGAGCCTTTGTAAGTATTTTTGCCTGTTTTTAAAATGTGATGGATACATTTAAAATATATTAATATTTTAAAAAATATTACTCATCTAAAAAAGCTTGCATATTAAAAAAATTGGTGAAAGACAGACTTTAAGCCAGCTTTCTAGTCATTGAGTGTTGTATGAGAAGCTTCCTTTTGGAAATGGATGTATTTAAAACCATGAATGCTTCGAGAGTCTTTTGTGTACTTGACTTTTGTGACAAGATAATAATTTTGTTATATTTTTATCCTGTAAGGGTTAGCAAAAATTTAGTTTGTAGAAAAATGCAGTGATTTTAAAAGGAAAACTTAGAAACATTTTTGCTGTCCAGGATTAGAGGCACAAATAGCCTCATGTTAGGCATCTGCACCATTCTCTCATCTTTCACTAATATCCTTTTTGTAGAAAATGTCATTTTTGTTTCAGCAATTTAAATCCATCCAAAGAAATTATATATGAACAAAAATTAATAAAAGTTAATGTGTAGAAGGAAATATTACACTAACCTCTCTCTGCCTTTGATATGATTATGCTTTCATTTGGACGTTGCATATAGTTTATTCACAATAATAAACTCTTTGCACGATAACTGCTGTTGCAACATCCTGTGATTAACAAGGCTGTTTCATGCCCTTAATGATAGCTAAGCAATGGAAATTATAAGACAATTTACAACTATCAAAACAAAAAGAAGTTGTATTTCCTCACATATGCATGGTGTGTTCTGATCCATTTATGCTTCTGCTGAGTTCTGCTGAAGCATGAAAAAGGTTGTAAATCATATTTGACATACATCCCATGGGTCAGCCACCACTCTTCTAAGAGCACTGAATGTAATGGGAATAACCACTTTTGGAAGCAGAATATGAAAAAGAAATTGTGATGTACTGTATAAGGCAGAAAACCATCACTTGAAAATGATCGTCAGCTTAAACTCTAGTTGCGTGCACTTCTTTTTTCAGTCCAGGCAAGGAAATGGTAGAACAGAATGGCAGGATGGCAATCCTTCCTGATCTTTTTTCATGAACTTGACATGGGATGAGCCCCAGCAGGGTGAGAGACTGCTTCAGGAGTGCAGGGATTGTGTCAGGGTGTTCATGGAATGGTGATCTAAAAGACAGGCAACTGGTCCCATCAGTTCCTATTTTTGAGAAAAGGGCAACATCTTCCACCATTTAGAATTCAGGACCCTATTGCTCACAGCATGGAACTACAGATATTTTGTATGTTCATGTGAGCAGAAGCCCCTTAAAGAAGTACTGCAGAAAGGGTGAGACATAGAAGCTAATCAGTTCCATTGGTGGTGATTGCACTATATAAATTTAGTAATGCAGACCCAGTTCTGCCCCTAAGGAAGATGATGACCCAATCCAGTGGGACTAGGATCAAGCCATGAAGGTGCTTGGTATGCCACCCTCTCAACCCCATAAGCATATGACGAAGATGCTCTCACATACCCAGGCAGAAATGTTATGACATTCAGCACATCTGCAAATGGAATGGCTGTGTTTGCACCTGCTCTTTTGTCTAGGCTGCCTTTTCCAATTTCAATCAAGTTCCACCCATGTTCTTTCTTTTCTCTGTCTCTTAAGCGTTTGAGAAATGGGAAAAAAAGAGCAGCCTGATGTTTGTTTCCTCAGTAGGAATGTAATACCTATGTTGGTATCTGTTGAAGTGGTCAACAGCAGTGGCAGCAAGAAAATGCAGCTCCCACAGCTTGCAAAAATCATCCACCCTCTCCTGCTGATCAGATTGGCACTGTCCATGACAGGTCACAAGCTCCTGTGAGATGCAGCATCTATCCCCCATTGCCTTTTTGTACTGCTGCCCCTCAAACACTACTGTCAAGATACAGAAAATAACAGAGACTTGCATGCATGCATGCTTGCACATACGTGTATGTGTAACCGTGTATATGTATATTAATGCATTAACTCACTTGTAGATGAAGAGCAATCAGCAATGTCGTGACATCATGGAGGCCTGTAATTGCACATCAATCTGGACTCTGTGCCTTGATCTGCAGGCTCACATTACTGGCAATAATATTTCTGGTGTAATCATGCATATACTTCGTATTCCTCTGGCCAGGATGAAGCTGTAGGAGCTAATGTATTCTGAGTCAGACCAACTGCCGCTCATGAAGGGAAAAAAAGACTTGCTTGAGTAACCGTAATAATTGGAAAATTATTTTGATAGCCTGAAACAATCTAATATATTACAGAATTTTATTAAAATAATATCAAATCAAATTAACTGCTATTCCATAATGAATTAGGTAACAAGGTAGGCAGATATTAATCGGCCTTGGCTCCCAGGCAGGGGAGCCAGGAATTTATTAGCTCTTGCGGCTTGTGTGAGGGTGAAGACAGAAATCAGTATCACAGGCTGCAAGGGAAGCCCCTGAGACAGCTGAGCTTTTACTTTTTTCTCACTTTCACTTTATAATCCATCATTAAACACTTGTATTTCTTTTATGTGGGGTCTTATGAAATTTTTAATTTTTTAATTGCTTTGTGATTTAATAATGAGGATTTTTTGCATGTGTGTGTGCATAGCATGTGTAACTCAGCTGCCAATATTATCTGCCAATATCACCTTTGTCCACCTATGGCTGACCTTTATGGAAGAAAAAAGTAATTTAACAACTTGTCTATTTACCAGCAGAAAGATTGCCAAGTTCACAGGCGTTGTGGCATAAACAACAGGGTTCAATTGGCTATGAGACCGGTCTTGCTCTGTCCAACCCTACCCTGTCCTGTCCTGCCCAGAAAAAGGAAGGGAGGAAGAGTGGGCAGAAAGCATGGAATAGGAGGCAAAATAGGGTGTAATGTCCTCCAGTGAGATCTCAGTGATAGTTAGCACTACTCACCCAAGGAGTGATGAGGGTATGCCCTGTTCATTATTTTTTGTTAGCATCGGAATTTGCTGTGATCAGCACTAACTTTACTTCCTGATGTTTAGTGCAGTCTGCTGCTAATTCCTGTCTGAGTGATGGTCCTAGCACCTGCACAAGTAGCAGAGGCCTGGAACCTGAGTTTTTTTGCTAGGTTTCTGCTTGTGCAGAGAGATAGATGCCCCTTAGTCTGAACTATGACAGGTGAAGTTACAAATCACACCAGCACTAGCAGGAAAGGAGACACTTATTTGATTCCAAAAAATCTCATGAGAAAAACACCTTTTGGAGCTGGAGTTTATTAAGTCATGACAGTAAGTGAATCTGGAGTGGTGTGTTCTTGGGAGGCTGGCGGTTTGGGTGTTTGATTGAAAAACGGGAATGGATACAATAACAGAGATAGCAGCAGCAGGTAAATTGAGTAAGAGAAAACTGTCAGTAAAATCAGAACTCTGTTTCCTTGGAATAAGCTGATTTGGAGCCCCAGATTTGGAAAACAGGTGAAAAAATTAAGGTGAGAGGAGAAAATTGTGTTTTTGAAATATCCTCTGGATATTTGAAAAAAATGCCAGAGGGGCATATCTGTCTCTGTATCCTGTCCCAGAAGAGAACTGAGGCCTGTTCATGGGACCTCTCAGCAAAAATGAGAGTAAGAAGCTGGTGTTGCACTTCCACTCAACATTTAAAAAAATATCTCTGGTTTTGTTTTTCGTAAATGTAAGGGCAAAAAGTGTCCAGAGCTGCTTGTTGCTTCCAGAAGTTCTGTATCTGAGTAGGGCCAGCTGAGACTATTTTTGTGGTCCTGCTAGGGAGAGAGGAGAGGGTGACACTGGTTCTGTTCTGGAACACAAGCTCCATGTGTCCCACCCCACCTTGCATTCTGCAGTTTTTCTCAAAATTCCAGTCTGTGCTGACCTTACTTCATGAACAATTGGCATTCACAGCCCTGATATTTTCTGTTCCCTTCTTTCTTTGGGTCTGCAGAAAGGACATAAAACAGAAAAGCCAGAAGAACAGAAGTCTCCAGCACCCTTTCTAGACACAGCACAAACTTGTGCAGTAACTAATGGGGTATATGAACTCTGCATTGCAGAGCAGAACCAGATCAATCTATTACACTTCTCCCAGCCTCACTGCCCAGACACTGATCAGATGCCTTCAGTTCTTGTCACATTTTCTCTTTGGATTATGTCCTACCTTCTTTTCCCTCACTTGGCACTTTCATTTGGACATGGAATTTCTTGAGGATTTCAGGGAATGTCAGGGAGACACAAAAAAGAGAAGTAAAGGAAACACCTGTCCTTCTGCTAGGAGCTGGGCAATAGGAAGTAACTTTGTCTGTGTGCATTAAACATTTGACATGGCTATTAACAAAGCATAAGTAGCCACCTCAGGGTAATATTTTTTTCAGTCAAAACTTGTATTGTTTTTGTGAGGAGGGTGTTCTGATGGGCAGGAAGGTGCCTGGACGAGGTTGAAATAAAATATGTCGAATTTGTGAAACACTGATGAAATGTGTGGTGCAACTGCAGTTGTTTCTCAGAGAAAGAAAGAATAACATGTTCCTTAGAGAACTGCATTTTGGGGGAGTTGAGTGAAATCATTGCATATTGCCTTCCAGCCTTTGAACTAAATGTTCAGCTATTACCCCAGATAAGAAATTCAGTTTTGTCCTGGCAAATGTAAGCAGAGTCTTTTACTCCAACAACTGTTCTTGTTCAAATATAAAAGCAGTTCTAAAGAAAAACACTTCTTGGCATTAGAGTTGGCTTTGGACTCTCAGCATATAAAAGAAGTGGAAGAAAGTGCCTCTTTGATGACATGGGATGTTCAGTGTGTGCTGCGGTGATGTCATTTATGACAATTCATGCCTTTCTACTTCTGTTTGCCTGCTGGACTTTCATGATAGTAATTTCTGGATGTGACAATCTACGCTTACGCAAAGAAGATTGCACAATGAATGGCTTTCCGGTAGGCTGAGGACATAGCTTCTTAAAATTTCCTACCCAACAGCCTCCATTTTACAAGTCATAGCTCTAAGCTGAGAGCCAAGAGGTAAAAATTGTATGGTTCAGAGGGCAGGGCTGGTGCGAGATGCTGGAAGTTGCCCCCAAGTTGAAGCTGATACAGGCCATTGCAGCACTGGGGAGCAGGGCTGGGAAAGCTCCTGTGGTAGTTCCTGGGATGTCTCCTTCCTCAGTTTGCCTGGCAGCCTCATGCTGGCCCCATTCACCTCTTGGTCATGTAGGTTGAGAAATCTCAAGGGCCACAGGATGCGGCACTGGCACTTGAAAGTTCCCAGTTGTCAGACAGCTTCCACTGTGCCTTAAAGAAATACCTAAGAATATTCTAAGGTGCTCACACTCATACTTTGGAGGTACAGTAGTATGTGGATCTTCTCTTTTTCATATTTTGTATACATACAGAAGTCCAAATCAAAATTTCAACTACCTGGCTGATAAGTACATCTAAGGGAATGGGAGCTGGTTTATACCAGTCCACTGCTTAGGGAGATAAATAAGAGACCTTAAATTAGGAATAAGGGGAATAAAGGTCACACGCATAATGGTTGAGATACAATGCAGGAAAAATCAGCTTTTTGTCTTTGTCCTTATAGAAATATTTAGTTTTAAAAGTTACAGTATGATGGTATTAAACAGAACATCTTTATTAAATACTGAAATGATGCACAAGTGGGAATAGTAGACACTGATTAAAGTAGTTAATGTAGATTTTGTTTTTGCCATCTCCTTCCAAAAGTTAAGAGACAATTTGGGTTTGCCTGCTTTGGGAGATACACAAAGGTGAGAAGGTTTGTTTCAGCCTGATGGAGATGAGAGAATAACAGAAGGCTTCTAGGGGATTAGTGATGGAGATTTGGGAGGCATCTGCCTGGGGATCTGAATGTGTTAGCTCTCCCAGGGCCCACAAAACTGAAGTCTGGACTGGGCTCAAATTATGTTTCACACAATTCAGTTTGAGCTCTCTGTTTCTAACCCCTTTGAGCTATCTTTGGGGTTTAGAGTGCATTTAAATGCAATACAGCCACCAAACTCTACCTAAACAAATTATTTTCTCAATTCTTGCCTTTTGTATTTCATTCCTAACTTATCTCATTCTGTTTCTCACACAAAGCATTCAGGTCACAAATGCAACTTCTACTAAGAATATTAAATCTCTCTTCAAATACCACCAGATGGATGACTGAAGGGTAAGGTAAAAAGCAATGAAATCCATTCATGTTGGTATGAAATCTCATCAGTTCCAAAGTTTCTGAAGCCTCTTCCTGTTTGCTGCATATTCATTAGCCCATCCAATACAGGTAATTTGAACTTGTTTCCTATTAAGCATAATCCAGAGGCACCATCACAGCTGACAAGGCCTCTTTGCAAACTGAGCCACAGAGCAGTGAGCTGCTGGTGTACAGAAGGGCATGAACAGCCTCTCAGCTGTGGACCCAAGTGTTAGCTGCAGTATCTGCAACTGTTAGCTCCTGTGCTGGTCCCCTTGGCTGCACCAATACTGTCCCACCACAGCTAGACCAAGTGCAGGAGAAACACAATCGCTAAGGCTGCAATCTTAGGGAAAGGTCTGAAAGGTCTGAAAGGACCAAACTTATACCAGCAGATGTCTTGAATGTTGGTGAGTTGCACCTTCTCATGATAAAAGGGGGCCTGAAATTACCAGTTGATGATGTGTTGAAGCAAGTGCTCAATAGAGTTAGTCAGATGTTAAAAGATAGTGGGTTATTTAGGTATTTTGGAAGCTGTGTGTCCTTCTGCCATGGGACATGCCTGTCCTAGCTGTTGTTGCTGTAATGCTGTCAGTGGCCATTTTGTTTGCCTTCTGCAAGCTTCGGGCTTCCATTAGGATAATGAGTGGAATATAATGTGCTTGACTGATGCATTGCCATAAAGGGATAGTGCTTTAAAAATAAGAGCCTGAATTCTCACTTACATTGAGGCTATTTTACATCATTCTGGCAAGAACAAGAGGTCTTTCAAGTGGGTGTAGGAGTAACTTATGGCCCATTTACACAGCCAGATCAGTGTGAAGTGACCTTCATGTAAATGACAATCAGGCCCCAAATCGTTAAGTTACTTTTTTTAAAGATCCAAGTTGGCCGAGGATGCTTTCAGAGGGGAAGTGAAATGTTTTTCTTTCTTTTTTTTTTTTTTTCTTCTCAAATTAGTCAAATGAGGTTGATCGCTTTAAAGGATGGAAGAGTTCACCACGGCTCCAGAAAAACATCAAGTATGAGAGCCTAGATTATGTCAGAAGACATGCAGCAGCCCACGCATTAGACTTGAAATCTGTGCTCGCACCTGCCCCGACTCATTTTTTTTCCCTTTGCATTTATTGAGATGACACAATGTCAACAGAATTCTGCAAACTTTATGACAAAATTGTGACAGATCTGCAATGGCAGAATGACTTATGGAAATGTTGAAGTGGCTTCTCAATCAAGCCTCAGGATAGCTTGTGACTCCATTGTCTTAGAGGTCAGAAGTCAGACTCCACCAAGGAGAGACATCACTTGATTCTGGTCCAATTTCCTGCCATATGCTGGAGGTGGGAGGGGGGAATCAAGGCTTTTAATTGCTCGATCCCTATGTTTTCTCATCTGCATTCCCCAGCTAAAAATGCTTTCCATAGCCCACTCCATTGTTTGCAATGTGGTCTGATAAGTCCTTAAAATGCTTCAGATCTCATTCCTTGTCTTCTTCACACTTTCAAATAACTTGCTGTTGCCCAGAACAAAGCAATGGACTGCCATGGACATAAGCAGGTAGGTAATATTGGGTTGGTAGTTCCACCTGCTACAGGAGCAAGGTTTAGAAGAAGGAAAGGGGACGTGAAGAAGCAGAATCAATTTCTTTCCCAAGTCCTCCATAACTGAGCATGCAAGTAATATTTATCCTTTGAAGAAAGTCTGCAGCTTTCACCATTCTGGTCACAGGACAAATCAGGTTATGGGCTAACAGGCATTAATTCATTTTTTCTAGAATATTTTTCTCAATGCAGTTACCAAGTCCAAATCTTTTCAGATTTACATGCACAACCTTTCTACCCTGACTTCTCCAAAAAGCAAGTAGAAAATCCTCTTGTGACTATCAGCCCTCATAACAGTGAAATAGGGATGAGATACTTGGCAGTGCAAATGCGCGACCATGAGGGATGGGGACCAGACAGATGGACAGCTGCCAGCAGTTCACACTGTAATAACGGGCTCAGCAACAGAGACAAACCCAGCAAACCAGCCAAACAAAATTCCCTGCTCACCTGCCTGTTTCTACCACTGTCTCTGGAACCTCAAAGAGGGTATTGCATCTGAGGTACATTATATGTGGTTCCACAACGAGTGCTGAAGAACTGAAGTGTTTGGAGAGATAAAGTTACCTGGTTTTCAGGTAACATCAGGAAATGCTGCTTTATTTCTATTCCCAGCAACCTCAGCTCACCTGCAGACTGGTACTGAGACGCAATGAAAGGAAAAGCTGTGAGTGTAACACACTTCAGTGACTTTCCTTGGTACGAACTTCTTCACAGTTCACTGGAAGAGCTTAAGGAAACTCAGATGCTTCTGCACAACTTTAGTGTGGCAGGCAGATACCATGACTGCAGCTTGTTTATATTTCATGACTGTAACATTATGGTACCATTTGTTTATTTAAAGATGAACTTCCATGCTCAGTCAAACTTTAGACACATTATTTAAACATAAGCCAATTTGCCAATCATGTATCTACGGCTATTTTCCTCCATAAATACTTAATAATTGAAGATAAATGTTTGTAAACAAGACTTTTTTTCCTCAACATTCACTTTCTTCTCCTGCTCATTCATATTAAGAGGTCATTGCAAGCTTCTAGTTTTCATATTTTATTTTGGAATGTCTTCTATTTTCTTTGGGAATTATAGAATCATATAATTGTATGGGTTGGAAAGTACCTTAAAGGTCATCTGCTTTCAAGCCCTCTGCCACAGGTGGGAATATTTTTTACTAGACCAGGTTGCTCACAGCTCCATCTAGCCTGGCACTGAACACTTCCAGGTATGGGGCATCCACAACTTTTCTGAGAAACCTGTTCCAGTGCCTCATCACCCTCTGAGTAAGAACTAACTTCTAATATCTAATCTAAACCTACACTCTTTCAATTTAAAGCCATCAATGTCTGTGACCAAACAACCCAATAGATAGATGACAAGCATTCTGCATGGGTCTATGAAAAGAAGAAAGAGAAGCAAAGAAGAGAGAGACATGCAAAGGACAAGGAAGAATATATTCACACATGATTTAGACTTCTGAGGTGACTGGAAAAAGAAAAAAAAATGAAAGAAATAATCAATTCTTCAAATGGTGTCAGAACGAGTGGTAAACAGTGCTGAACTCTTTTTTTAAACCCATTACCTGCTCAGGATAAACAAATGAGATTTATTTCTGCAAGCTAAAATGCATTAGATCTCCATCAGGTTTTTTTTCACTGATTTTAGCTTTCATTAGAATTGCACAGGTTTTTCCCAGATTCAGAGGTAGGATCTCAGAGCCTTGTATTTCTCTGTTAAACACCACTGGAGAAGTGCAATAACTCTGTCCAGTGATAAAACAGGTAGGACGAAATATAGTGCTGCACATCTTATTCTGAAATTAGACTGAAATCAGAATTTTCAGTACATTTTGAAAGATAATAACACATTTCTGCTAATGCAGTGTGAAATGGAGGCATTTCAAGGATTGAAGGATTTGAGCCTGCAGTTCCTTCATCCCATACGAACATCCTACCCTTGCCAATAGGGCCCTGTCTTTGCATCCACAATCTCAGCTCTCCCTTGCTAGGAGCAGAAATTCTGAATATGGCGGGACTCTTTCTCCTTTTTGGGTGTCTGTCTTTCCTGCTTTTCCCTCTCCTAAATAACAGTTGCAATAAACAGTTTCAAAGCTCAAATAAAGATGGACTTGGGTCAAAGGGAAGGAAGTGTCTGAAACATACTGTGATTTCCATAGAAATATTGAATTTTAATTCTATTTTTGACTAAGATTAAAGGTTAATATTCAAAGAATCACTAAAGTTTTCATCCTTTACAATTAGTAAAGTTTCCATCATTTCATCTGGATGAAGAGATTGTCAGAATATAGGGAAGAATCTAAAAGTTATTAGTTTTTGACAATATTCATGGTGTGTGGTGCCTGATCAAAGATATGTGTACCAGTTTATTTTAAAAGATGTTACTGCAGAGAAGACACTTTTAAATTGCTTGCTGTTAGGGACAGGACAATATGAGGGTGGTTTCAGTAATAATTTTTTTCTAGCATATTGCTCTCTTTAAATATGCTGTTTCCTGCTCCCTTGCTAGAAGACCTTTCATGTCATGAGCCACAGTTGCTGGAACACTGATTTTTTTTTGAAAGATGCTCTGTGCCTGTGACTCTGTTACACATTGATGTCACTGAGCACTGCCCAGCCTCTCCTCGAATGGGAACTTGAGAAAATCATGAGTGAACCAATACCTCTGCGGAAGATGCAGGAAATACAGGGATGAGAGAACAGCTCCTCTCTAAGCCCATGACAACTCACTGGATTCTGGGGTTTTTGAGGCTTTTCTGGTTTGTCATTTTTTGGTCTACCTGTACTCTGTTACTGATGAACTGATAGGGAATGGAAACACTGAAGAGTAGTAGCCATTTTCTTTGTTTTTTATTGCACTGTGTGCAGAATCACTCTAAAATTCATAGCATTTTAAAACACAAAAAACAAGGATGGGAATCCTTCCAGACTTGCAGGGATTCAAGCCATATCCTACATGAATCACATCATACATGAATTTTCTGTTTCAATTGTTTGAAACATGTTGGAAAAGCAACTTTCCTTCAGAAGGGTTGACACTTGAACTGGACCTGCCATGCATTACAGCTGCACTTTCAGGTTGACTACATGCATCCAAAACCCAAGCCTCTGTCATCTCCATTTTCCATGTTTCCTTGGTGACAGTGGTACAATATTAGGCAACTAGGCTAAACCAAAACATAGTTATTTAAACATTTATTATTTTATAACGCTGTGTTAAAATTTAAACACATTTTAAAACTATTCCAGCTGCCTCTTTATAAACTCTATGCTATCAATGGCTGAACTGGAAGGAGTTAATCACTTCTTCCTAATTTTCTTTTATAAATATGTGATTAGCCTGAATTATTAGGAAGGCACAATAGCTTTATTCTTCCTGTCAACTATGTGCAGAGAAGTCGGGATTAGTAATCTCTAGGGATCAGGAGCTGATTTGGTGGAGGCAGGCAGGAGGATGGCTAACTTTTGAACCTAAGAGGGCTTTTCTGGGCAAGGGTGACAGCTGTAGCATCTTTAGCCTGGATTTGAATTTGAATTCTATCAACCAGTGCAGCAATGCTATGACTTGGCAATATGTTATAATAATCTTTGTGACACAAATGTCGGGGGCTTTTTGTTACATGTCCTCAAAGAGATTTAGGTAATTAATGTTAAATTGATGATATAAAACCTCCATTCTATCTCTCTTACTAATTCTGATCTACTGTAAATAGACAGAAATATTCACAGGCAAATAATCCCCATGCTGTTCTGGGGGTTTTTGATTTCTTTTTTATCATGAGTGTAAGGTCAATAGTTTCTGTAAGATATTTGTCTCTGAATTGGAAATATTTTATATTGAAAACATTTTAAAAATAAGGATGGGACCTGAATGCATTCTCTCACTGAAAAGGCCATGTACTATTTCATATGGTAGTCTTAAATGAGAAAATGGGCCAATGTGTCAGAATTTATCAGCTTTTCAGCACAGTTGTGGGCTATTAAATGTTTATGTAGCAGATGGGAACAGTAGAGAAATACAGTGCATAGCTGTGTTGGGCCAAGAGGAAAGGAAGTTCTCCAGCCTTCCCCCTTTGCTGTACTATGAACCTACGACCCTATTGCCCAGAGGCAAAAAAGGTACCTGCAGAATGGAAAAAAAGGAATTACAATGAAGCACAAACACTCGGCTCTGCAGAGATGCTTTTCTTAGTCCTTGAGGCTTTTCCTCCACTTGGCTCAGTCTTGGCAAAAGCATTGAGGAATTATTTTAGGTAGCACTAGGGCATAGAGATCAAGTAAAATGAGTGAAATTAAATGAGTGGAAAATAACTCAGGATGAAATATTTGGAATAAACTTGCTGACGATGGAATGCAATGGGCTGAAGAACTGATGAGAAATGCAAACTATGAAAATCCCATTCCTAGGGAAAGTTCAGGTGAAATAGTAAATTCAACAGGGATAAGTACTCCTGTGCTAAACATGAGCTCAGATCTGAAAAGAATTTCAATGGCCTTATGCTTGATATGTATATTTTGTTAGGAACTGGGATACATTTTTCTCAACGGGAAAGGGCTCAGAGAAAAACCTCTGCCTGGGTTTTTCAGTCAATTAGCATATTCTTTAATTAATGAATTAAATTAGAGAATTAAACTTGGGCAATTGGTGAGGATAGATAGGAGTGTTGTAAATTTTACACTTTGGGGATCCTTTTGCTCTGGCCTTTTCCTTCCTAAATGATTGGTTAATAAATCTGACTAATGAAGCATGCAGATAAAAGGTAAAATTTTCAAATGAATCTAATTGACTTAGAATCCAAAGCCAATGGGATTTATTGTCCTTAAGTCATTTAGATGCCTCTGGAAGTTTTACTCATCTATTCCATTGTTAACACTGATAAAATAATGAACACTTACAGTCCACAAGAGGGAAAAAAACGAGAAAGTACAAATAAGATTACTTATAGACTTCAGGAACTGAAATGACCACAGCAATAGCTCTACATTTCTTGTGGCTGAAGTTTGCTGAAGAGCTTTTGGCAGTTTACTCCAAACCCTCATCAAATAACAAACTACTAAAGTTGTGTTGCACTACTACATGATGCTCTGTAACATCTTCTCATATCATGCTGAATCATGGGATCATTTCCTCCAAGCTATTGTGGACAGATACAGAGTTCCTAAGTCAATCATGTATATATTCTCTGTTCTTAATGTTAGATATGGATTATCTACACCTTTGAAATGTTAATTTTGTTTTGAAAATGTGTTTTAAAGCTGCCCTTTTTTTTCTTGCAGAAAACTTTGTTGCATTTTCTTGAGAAACTGATGAAAAATCTCATATTTTGTACCTCTTTGAGATCTGGAAACTCATTTTTTTGCTACCATGGCAGGGCTGCACCATCTGATTCACCTCTACATGTTCTATAGCAGAGCCCCTCTCATGCCAAGTAATCTCCCACTGCACCAGTCCCAAGTGACCGCCTGGGTTTGTAGAAAAGCAAAAATGAAATTACTAAATATAAAATGAGTAATTGACAGTCGAAGCTGCATGAGCCATGGAGCAGGAAGATGCAAAACTGTAGATTCCATGATAAGGAGCATGAAGCAATTGTGAAATGAGGGAGCCTCCATGTGCAGGACTTTGTGGTTGGGTAGCAGGCCAATTCCTTGGTTTACCATACGTAACCTCAGAAGTTATTAATAAATTACTGGTGTTTGCAGGGTTTTCAGCCTTATTTTCAAATTGTAAGCTTTATTGTGACCACTGGTATTGTTCACTATGCTGTCAAAAAAGCCATGTAGCGAGATGAGTTCCAGTTTGGATTGTATGTGGCAGCTCATTCTCCTCCACAAATCCTCAGAAGTTATTGGCATTGGATGAATGTGATTGCTTGTTTCAGGCAGCCTTGCAAGGCTGCTTTTGACCTTAGCTATATGTTTGTCTCGAGGTGGCAACTTTGACAGAACAGAAGAAATGCATAAATGTTGCTGTGGCATTTAGTTATAGAAAGGCATTAGGATACTGGCTGTTTTTTCATTTTCACCCTGTTACTTTCTTTAAGTGTAAAAGACCAAATTCAGAAGTCCCATACTCATTCAGTTGTCACTTCAAAGTTTCCATCAGTTTATCAGCCTGGGTAAAGACTAGAAAATAAAAGCAAGAGATGAAGCCTCTGGTAAACAGAAGCTTTCACATTTGTGTTAAAATGTTGAATTTTTAAAATCTTCAGCATCCAGCGCTGCTGAGAGCAGTCACAGTTTACATCATAGCATCATGTCAGAAATACAGTGTGATGATTCAGCTTCTGGGATGAGTCTACTTGGTTTCCACCCTCTTTTCCAGATGAAAACATTTTTGACATTTGAGGACAATATGCATGAAAGGTTTTATCCTACAGAATGTTGAGATAAGCAGGGAAGAACTTCCTTGTATGAACCATGGGAGTTCCTTGCATTAGTCACACTAATAAATAATAGACTGCACCTACTGAGCTTCCCTTTGAAACAGACCTCCCTGTGCTCGAGGAAAGGCTAGTATTGCATTCTTCCTTTTAAACTGCTCATTCAGTTTTGCATCTTCCTTTTCAGACAGTTGCTATTAGTTACTAGTGTTTGTAGAAAAGCTGGGAAAATATTGCTTTTAAAGTGTTCTGTTTCTGGAATGTCCAACAAATTCCCAGCTGAAGAAAGCCTTATTCCACTCTCCACCCCCTTACACACCTTTCTTCTATAACCCTTTTGTGAACTGTGCTTCTAATTCTCTAAATACCTGCCAACTCACTGTTTATCTTGGTCCACCATTGCCATTCCACTGCATAGTTACCCTTTTCAGGACCTTTTACAAACAGACCTCAGTAATTGCTGTTGCTCTAGCATTCTATGGCCTCTGCTAAAAGCCCAGTGAAAATCAATGCCTTTTTTAAAAAAGTTTGTTACAAGTTATGATCTCCTTGTACATTTAGATGTTGAGCACCATAACCCCTCACAGCATACCTGAACTGACCCTCCTTTGAGTTGTGCCACACAGCAGAACAGCCCTGGTTTACCTGGTCTCCCACAACAACAGACTTGATGGCAGCCAAAGAGATCGAGAGGCAGCTGAGCGTGACAGCCGACATCAAAGCGGGAACGCCACACCTTGATCCAGGCTTCACTCTACCTGCTGGGGCAAACTTATTAACGTGACCACCCTGAGAATTCAAAGCAGCAAGTGCACACAAGCACACTAAACCCAACCACTCAAATTTGAAAACGAAAATAAAAGTCTAGACAGCTTTTCTTCAGAATTCATTGCCGCTGACCTAATTATTTGGATCCTGTGCTTTATCTTGCTCTTTTCAAAGAACAAGAAGAATAGTTAATTTCACTTAATAGAATAATTGAATGTCATAATTGTGGTGGTTTGTTTTTTTTTTTTTGCTTCAACAATGTTTTAGTTAAGCTGACGTCTCATTCTGTAGAGCTGCTAATGACCAGCAGGCTGCTCACACAATGAATTAGTTAATTCTTTGTTTCCTCACTGGACCATTTGGACTAACTAAAACTGATGAAGGTTTTGTGTACGTGCATATGCTGTAATGATGTTTTTATCTATGGTGTCCTGAGCTGTATATCAAATTTTTTCATTCATGATTTGATACATGCAAGATCTAAAGAGAAGTAAAGGGTAATTAAGATGTGGATTTGGCTGAACAACCTGGTGTGGTTTTTTTTAGTTTCTTTGTTTTCCCTTTTTTATTTTTTTAATGATATAGTTGTATTTGACTGGATTTAACAAACATTGCTTTCAGGGAGAGTTCAAATTCTGTACAGTTTGAAATTTGCAGAGCATGAGCAAAACTGGGATAAACTGGGTGCAGGCATCAGTCATCCAAATTGAACAGAATTTTAGGATGGATAATGCCATTTAAATGGAGAGGGCTCATCTGGTGAGCCCTCTTTCCTAGTTGAAAGGATGGATGACATTTTGATGACTTCAGTGGTAAAGTGGCTGTGAAAAGATTTGACTAATACAAAGTGGAAGTTTTGTAATAACTTTAACAAGCTCCACAATTTCTCACATTTATAGTGTCTTCCATCTTGTAAATCCCTAAGCACTTCACAACAATATAAAGCACCAGTGAAAAGCAGCTACCTCTAGGGCAGAAAGTGGTGACCAGCTGGCTCCCTGTAGAGGCAAGAAAGTACATAGCAATGAAATGAGGGGGAAAAGTCATTTTTGCCAAGTAAACTAGATTATAAATTAAAAGTAAGTATTGTATTGTCTAAAGGAAATGCTTTTTCAGACACTGTGCCTCATTTTCATTCCCCTTTAAAGAAAGCCCTGTGAATGAAGAGCATGTTCTGGTTTTTAAATGATTTGTCTATCTCAGCCTTTCCCCAGCTGTGGTCTGGAGTACATTTATTAGTGGTTTGTGGAGATTCTCTGGTCAGAGTGGTGAGACAACTCAGTTTTCAAATGGTGTTTGTAGCTTCATGCAGCCTCACCCAGGATTTTTCTACTGTCTCAACTCCCACTGAATATTCCTGTACTATATGGTGTAGGAAATACCAGTGCTGTGGCTATGGGGTCCTTAGAAAACCCACTTTTTTGATCAAAACCAAATCTGGAACACTTCTGCAACTTGCATTTCAAATTCTGGAGGCTGAAACGATGGCCAACGTTCAAAAAGGGAAAAAGATGAAACTACATAACATCCTGGTGTGGTAAGAATAGTACTGCTAAAATGGAATTGATCCCAAACGGCCTCCTAAATCTTTATTCGGTTTTATTTGGACCTGGCCTCCATGGGATTAGTCCCAAAACATGGGAAACAAAACAAGGGGAAAAAGAGAACCAGAAATGCTATAATTTATTAACTTCAACATATGTTCATTTTAAGCCCCTTTCTTCAATTTGCTTTAAGAATATTTTTCCACAAGGCACTGTAAATAAAGTCTATAATAGGGATTGTGAAATTGAGACATGATATTGTTCATGAGAAATTCCCTACTTAAAGCTGTGGAACAATGTAAGTTTGTTTAGAACTCTGAAGCTGTCTAATAAATATCCTCTGGTCTAAAACTTGCCCCTATCTAGATCAGTAGTGAGTATTCTGGTCTGGAAGGGGTACTTTGACAGCTCTTAGGTAAGATGAGACAGGACAAGCTCCTGCAAAGAAAGATCTCAAAAAGTAACAAAGACAGATTCACCCAGAACAGAAGGTTAAATCTGACTTCCTAACAGTGTCTGTGTATCCTGCTCCATTTCTTGTCTTGTCTTCTGGAAGGTTACTGTGAAATTTAATTATATTTCAGTTTTGCTAAATTGGGCTCAAAATTTCAAGGAGTCCACAGATTTTTGGGTAGTGATCTCCAAACACCCTGCACTCCATCAGGTTGTAGTATGAACCGCATAACATCAGTCAGTCTCTATGGGAGAGAAACTAGGCACCTTGTGTGTGTGTAAGCCAAATGAGTCTGAAATTTTGGTCTGTGCTCTACAACAATAGTAACATCGTTCTATTCCCTTACCCATGAAATAAATACTATCAGTGGGGAAGTAAGATACTGATCTGGAATTTTTGGGCCTGGTTTGGTCACATGTCTGCATTTATTTGCTTGCCATTTAGCATCTATTGCATGCTAATTTTGCATTATGATTTCCAGGGTGATTAGCATGCCTTTTTAGCTGTGTATTCTCTCCAACTTTCATTGCACTCTTCTAACATAGATAATATGTAAATATTTCCCTTCTGCAGTGGTTTCCACTGTGTGCTCTTTGGATTTAGCTACTCTGTGAAGTAAATAGTGGAGCTGGTTGAACTCTTCATAACAAATATTTCATCCAGCAAATTCAGCTCTTCTGTAAATGTAATGCACACAAGCTGATTGCGATTTTCCCAAATTAGATCATTATTTGTAATTGTCTGCTGAATTATTTTTGTGAGCAAACTGTACCCTATGAATTATCTGCAATTTGAACACTATGATTATTTACTTTAAGTTATTCCTTGTGTGTGACTGTTCACCTGGTTTATTTCTGGTCCCTGATTGGATAGCATGACTTTTAGAAGTAGGTGCTTTATTTGTAGTTTTCACTCAAGAGTTTAGTGTGAAGAGGATTAAATGTCTCTAGAAGAATACTAAGGGGAGGGGAAGGAAGGAAGGAAGGAAGGAAGGAAGGAAGGAAGGAAGGAAGGAAGGAAGGAAGGAAGGAAGGAAGGAAGGAAGGAAGGAAGGAAGGAAGGAAGGAAGGAAGGAAGGAAGGAAGGAAGGAAGGAAGGGAATGTTTTGTCTCATTCTTAAAAGAATTTTGTATTGAGATCGATACATATCTGAAAAATAAAATCTTCAATTAATGAGTTACCGAGCTCAATAGGACATCATATTATTGAAATTAAGGTATTAATTTCATTACAGTATTTTGTGAGGTCTCATTTGGTCTGATACCAAATCAATAATAGCAGTTTGCCAAGAATGAGATTAGTGAAGAGCTGTTGGGCTCACATACCTGAGTCTCCTTGTATCACACAGATCACTAGATCATTAAAACTGCCACTTTATAGAATTAAATATCACCTTAAAAATGCTTGTTTTATAATGACAGTTTACTCTAAAGTGGAAAGAAAGCAGAATTATGGAGAGAACCTATTTAACTGAGGTGACAGAGGTGGTCACTGGCTATGTTGCAGATAAATCCCAACACCTCAGGTTCCTAAGCTGGTGCCATATCAATAAGCCACCACTGTCCCTTTTCAGCCAGTGTATGTTCTAATGCCATGTGAGAAGCTGGGCACCAGGGTCTGGCCCGTTTAATTCTTGATTCCTCTCAACAGGAGTTACTGTTGCATTTTCCAAACCCTGCACATAATGACAATCTGCACACTTTAATGTATCTGCCAAGCACATGGGTTGAATCTGTTAATCTTTGTTTTATGTAGCTTCATCATTCACCTACAACTCCTCACAGTCACCTATCAGGCATACATGTGTGGGGCTCTGCACCAAGTGCCTTTGCCAACATACCTGCAGGAGGAAATTTAACTTCTGATCTAGATTTTACATCTGGCTGGGCTTTATGTGAGCACCTGTGGTAGAGACTGCATCAAGGGCACATTAATGAATCTTCTGTCTAACCTGGCCAAACTCTTTTGTGTGTGTGTGTGTCTCAGGAAGAATAAAGTAAAGATAACTTCTGGTGGTACAAGTTCTTTTGCTTTCCTTGAACCAAGTTTTTCCCCTTTCCTTGAACAAGGACACTCCCTAAATGAAGTAAAACTCAGATAGTAATTAAATATGTATGCACACATATCTACCTCACCCCAATAATATCCTAACTGTAGCCACGCTGGGATCAGATTCACTTAGGGTGGGCACATATTTGCACCAGATTTAGACCTAAACCCATGTCCAATTCTGTGAAGTCACAGGCATATTCATTTCCTGGTTTTAACACGCTCATATGGCATGTAAAGTTTTGAAAGGTTAGGCAGGAAAGATCATAAGCCATGTTGTTAGCATGTGTGAGATTTTGTAGCTGTTTGAAAAGTGCTGAGATCCTCAGATGGCAGGTGCTATGTAACTGCCATGTATTATGATTATTATTTGCAATATTATCCTTCAATTATATATTAATCACTTGCATGAGAAAAATAAGATTTTACAGTGTGGATTTCCTTTTCTATATTTTTGGTTAATCTCTACAGGACATGATTTTATTTGCTTGAAGCAGATCAAAGATAATGAGTCTAAACACAGAACTTAGTCTTTAATCTGTCACTGATAATATGGGGTTTTTTTAAGACAGATAGCCCTTCAGATGCAAAACTGCTGCTGAAAGTCAGCTGTCAAATATGTTCAGAGGTGTACTCTAACTCCTGAGAGTGTGCAGACCTCCTTGAGACACTGGGGAAAAAGGAGTTAATCCTTAAGCTGGCTAGAAAAGGGACTACAGTTGTCTCTCCATCCTGTAGGAATTAGAGCAGCTGTGGGGAGTTAATTGCTTCCTATACACACCACTCCTGCACAGCATAAAGGGGTGTGTTGGAAGGGCCCTGTCTTGGCAAGGAGAAGGGGAAAGGAAGGAAGCTGAGTCCAGTGTCAGACATCAGGTCTGAGCAAGGCGGTGTCCTGTTCCCTGGTGCTCGCCTGATGTGGGCAGTGCTTAGGCAGGGCACCAACAAGCTATCATTATGTGATGGCTGCTGCTGAGAAGGGACACTTTTGTTTGTTCTTAGCCTTCGGAACAGGAATTTTTCCCGTCTGATTGCATTTCCCAGAGTGATACTCCTTAGAAATGCAGAAATTCTCCAGTCCCTCTTCTTGTTGGTATAGCAATACATCATGCCATCCACATTCATGCACTTCAGGGCACTCAGGGATGGGCAGAGAAGGAGGAATCTTAAATTATGGAAATAAAACATGCAGGTAATAGGGAGAGCTGGGGGTATGTATGCTAAGAACTGCATTTATAGAGAGAATTGGGTTCTTCAGGGTGTCCATTGCCGTTAGAAAAATTGCAATGAAGAATACTCAGGTTCTGAAAAACACCAGTCTGGTTTCCTTAAAATAAAATATACTGCACAGCTGTAAAGTTTTATTCTGCATTCACTCAAAAACCCCATCTCCCCTTAGTGCAAGAGAATAGCTTGAGTCCAGAACCTTGTGCCTTCTGTTTATTCTCTCTGCAGTTTGACATGATCCATGTTAATTGGCCAGTATTCTTTGAATTTAAGTTGCAGGGAGGCTTCTAGGCAAAAGAATAATGTGTGTCAGGACCTGATTGACATAACCTAACTAGTGCCTGATCTGTTTGGTGCAGGGCTGCTGGTTGCTGTGCTGCACTGTGTGTAGCTACTGGGGCTGACCCTGTTCTTATTCAGGACCCTGGCACACCAGTGTGAACTGAGCATCTTCTGCGCTGCTGTGAAGGGCGTGCCTTGCTAATCTATCTCCTCAAAGAATAGGGTTTCTTTTACCTCTTGGGCCTTGACATGCCTGTTCAAGGGGTAGGATTTGGCCCTTAGTGAGAGGATTATCCATTCCCTTGACATAACATAAAGCTCTAGGATTTACGGCTATATAAGAAAGTAATAATCTTGCCGGGACATGTGAGGAGTTACATACAGTATGTAAATCCCATCTTGAGATAGGAATATATTCCTTTGAGAGTACAGTTGTAAGAGACCTGCATTATGAAACCTGAATCCATGCAAAATGGCTGGTTTCATTAGAAACTTGAATCTCACTTTGTATCAGTTGAAAGTTTTGCTATGGTCTGTGAACATTTCAAAGCAAACAAGGGCCAAGGTTCAAAAAATTCTTTTATTCCTCTCTATCATGCAAACTTCATAGCATCATGCAGTTTCAACACAGGAACAGATGAAATGCAAGGTTTTTCACTGACTGTTTTGATACCTTTTTTTCCCTTATTTTTGTGGTGTTTGCCCATCTCAAAGTGCAATTCAGCAGCAGCAAGCCAAGTAAAATCTTCGTGGAAGTCTTTATGAAAGCACTGTGATCTGAAACAGCCAAGTTCTGCACAGCTGCACTACAGAGTGCAGGGCAAGCCCTTAGTTGCTAAGTTTGATGCAGCCACACTCGCTGTCAGAAACAGACTGAAGGAATGCAACTCTTCTGGTTTCCATTTCTGCCTGAAGGGGAGAGTAGCTCAGTGAACCCACAATGAAACTTGGGAAAGGGGGAAAGGAAAACTAAATTACATTTAAAGAAAAAAGAGAAGCCTTTTGCTTTCTTGTTTTGATTTTTTTTTTAATGATTGAGTGATGTTGATCTCTTCCACATAACATAGATAAGGTTACAACAATCCTTTCATTATAAGCCTAATATTGAAAGTGACCCCTACCAAACTTTGCCAAGCCAAAAATCAAGCTGTCTGAAATTTCATAAGCAGCAGTTCAGATCAGAATCCACTCTCTTGGCATATTTGTTAAGGTGTGTAAAGAGGAAAGGAGGAGGAAAACACAGAAAGTATGCAAAGGGAAATGAGTTCCTGTAAAAGAATGGTTTACCCTACTACACATATCATGCTGTGCTGTTAGCACTATCTGATGTTCTTAAATATAGTCTTCCAACTTCATTTTCTTTACGGTGAAGTAAAGGCTTAGCCTAATGAGATGTAGTATGCTAGATTTGTTAAACAGGTTTCACAGAGGAAACAGTGTGAGAAGCAGGAGAATTTACTCTCTGTGCTGTTCTTTGATTAGGGTCATTTCATAACACAGGTGACTCTTGTCAAAGCCTGGAGTCAGAGTTATGCTTTGATTCTGGAGAATTGGGGTGGTCTTGTGTGCTGTTTGAAAATCTCAGACTCAAGGCTGATTTACACGTGCAAATTAATGCAAGTTATTGCTCAGATTCAAGTGAGACTCTGCTTCCCTTTTCCACTGGAAGCACATGTGCAAGAGATCAAATATTTGTTACCAGGAGCAGAGAAACTACACCAAAGAGGCTTTAGTGATAAAAGCAATGAGATATATCATCTCCTAGCAACACAAGTAATGCTGTCTTTATTGAGAATGAAAAACTTCAGTTTTCAGTTTGTCCTGAATGTGAAAATGGCAAAGGTATCAATGAGAAGTGACTGCTGTTACCTGGTACTCTAACTAGCACAGACACAGGAAAGGAAGCATGACAGTAGATTGTGGAATTCCACAGGGCAAACTCGATTTTTTCCCCACCCTCATAGAAGAAATTCTAGGAGATTCATAACCTCAGAAATAGAGGAAAAAATCAAAACCATGCCAAGTCATTTTAAATTGGACTTCAAGATAAACTGAGATTTGATATTCCTGGATAATTACTAATGAGAACACTTTCCCTTTAATTATCTTGTGGTCACCATTTCAAAGGTGATTAAAGCTATTCTTCACTAGATGTGGTTATAGATTTAATGCAAACCTGGTCTTTCTTGTGGTTTTATCACACCAATTAAATCTGACTTGTGCACAGACTTTGTGTGGCATGAGGGATTTCACCAAGCAAAATGATTTTACCCTTCAGGCAATGTTAAATTTAGGAAAAATATAATTAATTATATCAGACAGGTATCTATTATACATCATGCACACATTCTTAGAGACTGGGGGCCCATTTCTACTCAAAACAGAAAGAGTCATTCCTTCCAGCTCTGGTCTTAAGCACAGTAGCAACTGTTGCCTGTTCAGACATGCCTTGATATCATCATTTATATTATCTATATCAAGCAATCATCCATTCTTTGAGAAGAAACAACAGAAAATCCCAAGTTTTGAATGCAAGTTCTCCCTTCTCATCCCATTTTCACTGAGCGTTTCACGGTTCTTTGCTGTCTTCCTGATTGTGTTCAGTAGTTATATCTTGGAAATAATGCAGTGTTAGTCTGTTGTAGTTACAGGCTATGCAATATGTTTCTATTTAGCTTTTATCTGCTGATTGTAAGATTACCTGATTGCATTTTATTTTTTTTCCCCCTGGACTACTTGATGGGTTTGTTGCTAACTTATCTAATACTGCACAATCCCTCAGTCCGCAAAAATCTTCCGATTTAATTAGGGTTTTAGGCCGCCTTCTAAAGACAAAAGGCTGCATTTTCAAAATGCAAGTAGGCACTCAAGATGCCCATGACAATGATACTGCATGCTATTAAAATGCCTTTCATCCGTGGATCTCAAAGCCCTTTAAAAACATTTGCAAGGCATCAGGGAGACAGAAAAGTATATCTAGTTTACAGATGAATGAACTGATAGGATGTGTAAGTTATAGATATGCCATGCTAAACATCAAACTACTTCACTTTTGATTACCTTAAAAAAGATCATGTTTGAGATACATGGGTGAGATGGGCATTTTTGTTGTTGCTAGGGTTCCTCCCTAATTCTTAAGATAGGTTACCTGTAGGGGAATGAGCTGGATTTAAAATGCTGCATCTATTTGCAAGCATAACATGAAAATGAGAAGATAGAGCTAACTTTTCTTGTTTTGTGTTCCTCTAATGTTCCATAGAAGTTTATTCATCTGTCTGATTAAAATAAAATAAAATAGAAGATTTAAAGATGATCCTAAGGAAAAAAAAAATGGTGGTAGAGAACTCATTTTACAGTTAAATTATTGAAATAGAATGCTGTTTGGGAAAATAAGCTGTGAAATCTTACAGAACTGTTACCAGATTTCATCTCTATCTTCTTTATTGTTTCTTTTTAAATTCAAAAGCCTTAGTTCTTGAAAGAGTCTTGGAAGTATTACAGCATTCAAAGCAGTGACATTGTAAAATATAGGCTACTAATCACAGAGTAGCTGTGCAACATACAGCTTTCTCTATCTGTCATATTTAATAACTAGACTATCATATCATTTGATTCTCATGTGCCAGAATCAGAGTCCTACCTCTCAACGGTTTGGAACCATGACAAAAATAATATCACTCAGCCAATCTCATGACTCAAGTGACCTTGGCCTTTGATCCAGTCAGATCTTATCAGATCTTCAGAGGGTCAAGGTACACCTGTTTTTAGTGTTTTAGCATTTAAGCCTTAAGCATTAAAGGGCTACAGGGGACACACAATACTCAGGGGAAAATGCAGCGCTCTGCTCTCTGAGGGTGTGTGTACCTATGTGTACACAGCCATGTGCCTCTGCCTCAGGAAGGGGGGAGGTTTGATAACCCAGTTTGTTATTTAAAACTGAGCTTAATCCAAAGCAAAATTATTTGTTTTCCTCTTATGAATAGCATGCAAGTATGAAAATGTTGTTAATGGCAAATACCTAATTAAAAATGTTCTTGCAGCATGCATAGAGAAAGAGAGGCAACTTAGCAGAGCCGGTATCATATACATGAAATGCATTACCACTTAACAGCACACAAACATGCTTTGCTGTATGGGAAACAGCATGATCAGGTGCACGTCTGCCATATTAAAGGATTATGAGAAATAGGGAGAATATAATACTTAATTTTGAATGTAAATATATTCTGTTTTTTAAAGAGCCATCTCTTGAAGCAACCATATTATAAGATATACTACTACAAAATCTTCATTTAGCACAATAGAGAATATTAATGCCGTTAAATTTCTCTTTTTGAAGTATGCAAGAAAGCCATATGTTGGAATGTAGGAGGTTTGTAGCATGTCCATTTAGTCAAGAATAATGTGCAGCCAGAGGCATTGAAAATGAGTGTTCTGTTGATAAAAACTTGCCAAGCATTTTATTCCCAGCTATGAAGTATGGAATAAAGTTTTGATGATCAATGTGGACATCTCTATGGAAAGTTGTGCTGTGTATACACCAGCCTAATGTGTATGCATTGTAAGCTATAGAGATATTATTATCATATAGATCATTGTTTGCAAACGGAAGCTTAGAAGGCTGTGAAGATAATTTCTCATGACAATTATTATGTACAGTAGGTGTAGAAAATGTTTGCCTGTGACCCTCAGTAATTGTTAGTGAGGCATGCCTGCACATCTAGCAGAAGAAAATGAGCACTCTTCATTTACAGAAACAGAGCAGTGTTACTGAAATGTACTCTGTACAAGTGTTCCTGAAGTTCTCTGTCCCAGCCATGCTGCAGTACAGCCCCAAAGAGCAAAGCAGAAGACCTCATTGTATGTTATGGAAAATGGTGATTGTCTGCTGTAAATAAGGATCAAGGCGTAATGCTTTTGATCTATAAAGTTTAAAGTGGAGATGATATGATGCAGGCCTTCTAACCTACAACACTGCCGTGGGTTCCAATTAATCATATCTTAATTTCATGGGTGGCTTTCAGTAACAAGGAAAATGATACAAAAACTTTCCTTCAGAGGTACAAGGCCAATATCTACCACCAGTGGTTTCCACCTGGGTCCTTTCTAAAAATCCTATTATATAGCAGCACTAATTTCACTAAACTCATGGGGTATTTCTGATTGCAAAAGGTCTGCTTGTGTGAGCCAGGGTTATGGAATTAAACCTTTAATATTGCTCTAACAAAGCAGGAATGATCAAAAAATTGCTCCCTGTAAAGAGAGAAAGGGCAGTGATTACTTTTGCTTTTGTCCTAATTTGGCTGCATCTTTCCTTCCAGTGCTCTCTGTCACTTACTTACTTTATTTTTCTACTTGAGAGATAGAGAAAAATGTTCAAGCTCATCATGCATAAATGTACTTCCGGGGATGCTGAACTTGACCCAGCATGGCCTGTATCACAGGGCTGTTAAAGAGGTAAATGTTCTCATTTGCTAAGTGGTATCATGTATGAATTATAAGTTATGTTAACAGTGATATTTTTGTAAGTCAAAGCAGAGGGGGCTGTATTCCTGTGGCATCTGGGTAATTTTTTTTTCCTACTTTCCTTTCCACAAATATGAAATCATGTCTTAAAAAGACCTGTGCAGTTGGGTTTTTTGGGTTTGTAGATAGGATGAAGCATAGCAGCTCAATGTATTCTGGCAGTCACTTTCTTCATAGCAGGCATAATGTTGTTTTTACATCCATCACAGAAAATTAAAAGGGAATGCATTGGTATAAAATTATTATGCAACATTTCCTTCAAATATGCCAGTGAATCAGGTGAACTGAAGACCTCTTTAAACTGCAGAATTTTTCTGTGTTTCTCTACCAATTTTAATTATTGAATATAAAGCAGCACTAAAGGCTGGGTCCTGACTCATCTTGGGAGGAATCCTTCCCTTCCTTGGGAAGGCATCTTGGATTCTTTCCATTTCCTGACTAGCCCCAAACACCAGCTCTGTCCTCATTACTGCACTCATATTATTCCAACATGATTTCCTCTTTCTTTGCAGTTCTTTATACGTCCACCTTTTCTTCAAAGAAAAATATTATTTCTTAAAGGACAGAGCAAATAAGACACCAGGTTCCTATGTACATTCCTCTCATCTTTCCCTCCCTCTTCCCTTTCCCACTGGTCTTGGATGTGCTGTGACCTTTCTGTGCATGGCATGGAAAATGCAGTTAAGTAAAACAATGCTTCTTTCTACAGTGCACAATGTGAATCCCAAAACCTAAACAACAGATCCCTGTCTTGAAAGACAGACCTACAACATTTCTCCCAGGCAATTGTCAGGTGCCCAAGAACAGAGTTTAAGGTGAAATGACTTTGATGGAGTGGGAAACCTACATACCTTTCTTTTATATTATTTAAGAATATTAAAAGGCTGAAGTTTTTGTATTAATTAATAATTTATTATATTGTATCAATCAGGGAACAGATGTAGTTAAACATGTAGGAACATAGCCTCCATGTAGGTGAAATAGAAGGAATGATTGCACAGCTTTTAGACTTTGTAGGTATGTATTAGCTACAAAGTCAAAAGTAAACCTCGTAAACAATCGTGTTCTTATCTTTAACCTTGAAAGGGCCATTTCCATCATTGGGAATGTCATACGATTAAAATTAAATTGTGGGCAAGGCTAGGGACTTGCACTGCAAACAAATTTTTCTGTTGAGAGAATGGATCAGTAAACTATGGTTTTGCAGGTAATGGGGAATAGATGCTTAGAATTCACTGTGGTAAGCAGCATAGAGAATCTAACGTTGTAAACTCAAGGATGTGAGTGACTGTCTAGTAGATAGAATACTGGAATAGAAACTGAAAAATCTGGGTTATTCTGATTTAAGATCTCTGTTGTCTTCCACTGTTCCTTTCAACTCTTTTGGTGACTTGACCACAGCTTCTTTATGGCATATTATCAGTATAAGTGACCTAATCAGTACTTAAATTAGATGTTCTGCAATCACATCACAACTTTTTCAGTAAGCTAAGTTACCTCAGCGGGACCCTAGACTGTTAACATGCTTCTGGCTCCACTCCTTAACATAACTGGAGGAAAGTTTTGATGGTTGTGCAGATAATGTCATGGCCTCGGTGCCATGACATGCTTGGTGCAAGTACAGGTATTCCTGATTTTGAATGTCATCACATATGACCTGTGGTATCTAAACCATTCAGGACCCTAATAAGGGTATCCCCCAAAGCTTGTTTCATGTCAGGTCAGGAAATACAAAATTGACTTAACTTTCCTTGGTACATATGTAGGATTTGGAAATAATATCTGGGGAACAGATGATCTCTGAAGACATGCAAGTAAGAACAGAATGACCTGTCCAGGGTTGAGAAAATCTTATGACCCTTGCAAGACAAACAGCAGAGTCAAATCAGAAAGGAAAAGGATATGTATTTATATTCCTCTTTCTTCCCTCTGAAAAGGAAATCCAGACATTTGCAACCCCATTTCTTAGACTACTTAACAGATGGGTTCATATGTTACTGCCAAAGGGTATTTGTTGGGTCATACAGGTAGGTTGAGTGTTGTCTCCATCCACTTTGTGCAGCAGCACGTGGCTATCAGACACTATTTCCAGATCTATATATAATCTTGCATATATCATGGACAAGGCTGATACAGGAACTCATTAAGGCTGAGTCTGTCTGTCCTTATATGTGTGCAACTTCACTGAGGTGAGGGCTTTGAGCTGAGATCAATAGAAGGATGAGGCCATAAGAAAAGAGCTGAAAAGCCCTATCGATTGTTTATTACATTAGGAATGCAAAAAAATGTAGATTTTGAATGATGTCTGTAATTCTTAAAAAAACCCCATAAAACAGTTGTCTCATGCCTTCAAAAAGTGTTTTCACTGGCAGTTTAAACATTTACCTAAGACTTCTAAATTTATTTCCTAGGCTGACTAGCCAAGTGACCTTTCTGCAGTTATTTATATTGTCTTTATATTTGTATTCAGTTACTCAGCATAAATCAGAATGAGAATTCAAGGCCCCCTTCTGCTTGATCTTTATCAGTATGCAATGAGCCTGATCCAAAGTCTGCTGAAGGCAGCAGATGGGGCCCCATTGACATTAGTTGACTTTGACTCAGAGCATCATATACCCCACACCAAATTCTGGCCCTCTGCAAAACGCATCCCAGTTCAGCCAAGTGACAAGGCACATGGCTTTCGTGTTATTGTAAACATGGAACAAAAGTTTTGGAGGTCTTTCCACATCCTTAAATAGGTACAGAAGGGACCACTCATAGTATTTAAAACCAGAAAAGGATTTTGGTTTCTCACAGATGCATATGCTGTCATCTGCTTTACTCACTGCAAAAACTTTAGATTCCTTTTGGGCCTTCTATAAAACCTCCTGCAGCAGTATCTTTAGATCTCATAAGATTCTTATCCCACTTCTTTGGTTCTACTACTGATCTGTTTTTGACCTTGTGCCAAACTACAGGAGGAATTTTCTCTGTGGAGAAAAAAAAATTGATGTGGCATTTCTCCACTGTTCAGGTGCTGATTTTCAAAGTACTTATGAAACCTAATTAATTTTTTTACTTCTAAACTGAACTGGGATGCAACAAGTATGTCAGAATGGGAAAACATTCATCACTGAAGGCTCAAAGCCAGTGGGTGATATGGACAAAGAAACTGGTGAAAAGACTCAAAGTTGTTATGAGGAGAAGTAGGTATTAAATAAGCAGCATGATTGCATAAGCCTGATTTCTACTGAATGTTTTAATTCTCTGTGCCAGCTCTGGGCCAGGTAATTATTATCCTTTTCATGATGGAATAAATACAAACCAACGTATTTTATTATGATTATTTTTGTTTGGTAATCCACATGAACACAATGGAAGCAATTTGCTGTCCTGCTAAGTCATCCTGCTTCATGAAAGGTTGCACAAAGTTGATGTCTTTATATTTTCTTTATCCTTTCACAAAATGTCCTCAGAGAGTTTGATATAATGGTCTTTTGGTGCTCTTTTGGCAGATACCACCCACCATTTGGCAGAAAGAACAGGAAGATTTCTTTTTCAAATTCGTGGGCAATTTTTTCTGGTGGAGTCTGTAACTTGACATCATAGGCTGATCCCCTTCTGTGATGTCCATGTTAACAGGCATCCATATAAAACTTTGATGTTTTAAATGGGACCAAATCCACCAAAAATTTTCACATGATTATTGACAGCCCTTTAGATTAATGAAGACTTGCTCCAGCCATGATGTTACAGGGGAATTTTCTGACTCTAATTCTTTTAAGCTCAGTGGTCCTTGTAGAGAAAACCTGTATTCAGCACTTCTCCTTGTGTCTATCAAAGATTCAAAGCAATCTGTATTTTTGCCCTGCAGTAGATGAATCCTGATGAATACAGTTTAAGATGCTCAGTTTGTTAAACTGTGCTTTTATGCCATTTAATATATTCCTGTCTTTTTTTTTTTTCTGGGCACACAACCTAAGGAGGAAATATGTCATCAGCCATGCTAAAACCATGGAAATATCTGGGAAAGAAATCATCCTCAAGTCTCAACAAATCATCTTTTTACAGCATTGCGTGTTAAGAATTAATTTAAGAAATGATCCCCAAGAGGCCACATGTGAACACTCTGCCATCCTAATCTATCTTTTCCTGACTATTAGGTTGATAATGGGGATTCCTTTGCACAGTCATTATGCATTGTTGTCAGTCTTGAGCCAGTTTTATGACCTGTGTCCAAGATGTACCCTCATTCTCATTAAAAGCTTAAAATGATCCATTAAAATCTTGCACTGCTTCTTCAATTTTTCTGTCTCTTTACAGAACTTTAAAATGTTGGTGTTTTTGAGACAGTAGGGAGCCAACACAGCTAGAACTATGATTCATTGTTGATTCAATACCCAGAGATTGTTATCTATTTCTATTGTGAGCACCAACTTTCTACAAGCAAATTTGACACAATTTAACATCCAAATGACTGTGTTGAATCCCAGCAATAGCACTGATGGACTGCAACCATGAAACAGTCCTGAGTTATAGCTCAGTTCCTGAGTTATATTGGCATTGTAGGCATGCAGGATGCACCCATGCAGCTTATTGTTGGTATCTGCTAATATAGGTAGTCAAAATTTAAAATTCATAGTAAAACTCTATTAAGAGTCTGACACCAGTACACTGCATATGAGGAGAAACCCTAATTTTTGTGAACTTGATAATTAACTGACTATTCAAGACATCATAATCACTGTAAGAATACAGTGAAGGAAAGAAGGCCAGGGAAATAACTTACTAGTTCATATTCCCCTGTCCTGGGAGTCTAACTGTCTGGGTAAATGTAGGTAGAGTCTCAACTCTTGTCTTTTCCTACCTGATTGGGAGCCATAACCTGCTGGTACTGGAATTAGAAACTGTCTGCACACTCTCTCTCTATTTGGCTGACAAAATGCTAACAGAGCAAATTGTAGGTTATTTCACTTTTCAACATGGGCTGTCACCCCCTAAGTTTACTGATATGGTAGCACTGATCTGCACTGTCTCTGTTAGAGTTTTTTAAATAAATAGGGTGAAAGTGGATGGGTAAGCTCTTTGCAACTCTTGTGTCAGCTGTATATTGATAGTTCTCCACTTACCTACATTGCCTGATCATTAGTTTGATCACTACCTCATGCCTGATCATTCTTCCTGCAGAGCTTGCTGTTTTGTTAAACTGCTTCACTAGTATCGTGAGTGTCTAAAGCAGGGTTATTTTCTCTTGAGAAAAGAAAAAAAAAAATCAGAGATACACCTACCCCATCGGAAATTGCACTCTCCTTGGAAAACTTCTGTCCTTGTGTGCATACTAAATTATTAAAGTTGCGACACCTGATTAAATGACTGACACACAGCTACTTTTGTTTATATATATTGCCATCAGTTTACATGGCAATAGATGAGTATTTATGGCAATCACATTTAATCCTACTCTCAATGGATCAGATGTGAACTGTGGGAGGTTGACCCACTCTCGGTGTTTCTGCTTTTCACCAATGTTTGGAAATACACCAACTTTCTAGTAAATAAAAGCCTTACAATATATTGCATGCTTCCAGGCACCAGCTGTCACTCAGTGCACATCACCTGTGGATTCATGCCATGTGACCTTGTTACTTTTCTACCAGCCTATTTCTCTTTTCCTGTCTCAGGTATTTTTTAATGTGTCCATCACCATGGTTTCTCATACTGCTGAGTAGAATCAGAATAATTAAATTGTTTGGGTTGAAAGAGATTTTAAAGATCACCTAGTTCAAAAACCCCTGCCACAGACAGGGATGCCATTCCCTAGATCAGGTTGCTAGGGCCCCATCCAGCCGGGCCTTGAACACTTCCAGGTATGGGTTGTCCATAATTTCTCTGGGCAACCTGTTCCAGTTCCTCACCAGTTTCAGAGTAAAAAAAATTTTTCTAATATCTAATCTAAACCTGCCTTCTTTCAGTTCATAACTATTGCCTCTTGTGCTGTCACTGTGTTTCTGTATAAAAAGTCTCTGTGTCTCCTTTCATTGAGCCTTCTTAGGGTTCTAAAAGGCCACAATGAGATCTGCCCAATGCTTTCTCTTCTTCATACTGACCAACCACATCTCTGTCAGCCTGTCTCTGTAGGAGAGGTGCTCCATCCCTCTGATCATCTTCATTGCCCTCCTCTGGACTCAATGCAACAGGTCCTTGTCATTCTCGTGTTGAGGAGCCCAGAGCTAGGTGCCATGTTTTGGGTGAGGTCTCACAAGTTTTAAATATTTTGGAATGTATATAAGAGGTCTCAAGAACAGAATTGCCTGGTATAAATTGTATCCCCACCCCCTCCCCCCCATTTTTGAAAGGAAGACTAGTTTTTCTATTAACTTTACTGGGGAAAAAGCACTGCTTAGTTATATTAACTTTTCTTCACCTGGTTTATCAGTGATATCCATGATGATCTGCAATCCTGATTCTCTCTTCATTCCATATTTGTCAGCATTGCTGTCCATCTTTGATTCTTTAACAGAAGTTTGATATTTACTGAATATTCTAAATGTGTGGGATTATTGATGGCATGGTTTCCATACACAGATTGGAAG
Source organism: Motacilla alba alba (assembly GCF_015832195.1). Classification (NCBI taxonomy): domain Eukaryota; kingdom Metazoa; phylum Chordata; class Aves; order Passeriformes; family Motacillidae; genus Motacilla; species Motacilla alba. The sequence goes on along the minus strand of NC_052020.1, from coordinate 49,359,445 downwards.
TACTATATTTGTGCAGATCCTAGTCTGTTTGAGAATTTAACAGTGCTGGAACTTTAGGTGCTATTGGATTAATAAGTAACACCCACTTCCAGCTTTGTTGGTAATGAAAACCATTTACCTATATTATGAAACACACCTGTATTATGACACTATTATGATGACAGTGGTCTCTATGTTTTTAAAACTAAAAAGGATATAATTTATAACTGCAACAATAGAAAGAAAACAATTTATATCCAGTTTAGTTTACAAATACAGGAGGTCCATTTTTGGCTCAACACCTTTAAGAAATTGGATCTGTTTCGATTTGAGAAGCAGATGGGAAGAGCTGGCATTTATCATACTTACAATTTTTTATTACAAACAATGCTAGATTCGTGTACCATGACATTCTAGAGAACACTGAGGTGCCACTCACTGTCATAGGCCCCATTCATATGGGCTTCTTGAGAGTGAAATGTTGTGAAATTTTGCACTTCACTGGACTATTCTCATTTCTGTGGCAAGTTAATGGTGACATTTCTATCCTCAAAAGATCCTGCTTCATAGAACCGTCTTATAGTCAACAAGATGTACTAGAAAACTGTTCTGTCTTCTTCTAATGGAGTTTTAGCCCAGAGATTGCATTTAGAACATATTCTCAGAGTTTTCTCAGCAATGATATGGCTAGAATTGCTGTAAAACAAACAAAAAAAAGCCCATTTAAATAAAGATTAGTGAGATTTTTATCTTAGAATTTTCTTGAATCTGTCATCAATGACTGAAAACACTGATAATTTAAAACTTGAATAAGATCAGGAGAACTAGTATTGATGAGTTCTGTATTAGTAATGCACCATGAAACATCACCTTAACTCTGTAGACCTGTAGTCATATCTTGCATGACCATGAAAAAGTTCATATCAAATCTTGGCTCCAAGCCCTTTTGTAGCCAAAAAAAAAAAAAAAAAGGTGGCTCTGCTAGAGCCAAGCTTTTTTAGTTTATATTTAGGATCTGTTCCTCTGAGATGCTTTTGATTGATGGTTCCGCAGAATAATTACCTGACAATTTGCTTGTGTTGACTACAGAGAAGGCAGAAGTGGTGCTGCTTCCTGATGTGCATGTTTTTCACAGGCAGGCTCCCTGGTTCCTAGAGCTGCAGCTCTTGGTGCCTCTGTGAAGTGTTCCTTGGATCTGCGAAGGCAAGACTGAACCCTGTGGCATGCTGTTGATGACCTTCACATGTTTCCAGTGCGTGCCAAAGTTAGTGGTGCCTTCTGCCAGGGATGACCGGCCAGGATCTATATGGGTCTACCTGTGTGTTCAGTTGGGCGACACATATCAGTGCAAAGCAGCTTCTTCATTTTTGAGTAGAACATGCATGCTGGATTTTGTTTTCTTCTTTCCTGCAAGCTTTCACAAGCTAAGATGCTCATGCATGCCAGAATATAGCACAGGATGAAAATCATTGCAACAGGTGGTTTTTGCTGATGACCCTCAGAAATGTAGACTGTCTTAATTTGCATGGATAGCACTAGAAATATATTTAACAGAGCTGTCCATAGCTGTGGTTTACATGCTCCTACTGCAGACATTCTGTCTTTCATCTCCTGTACCTGTTGCACCTTAGTTTACTGTTTAATCTCTAATCACTTAAACTGACCTTTCCAGTTGAGTGGACTGCCATTCTAAAAGCCCCAAATACTCAAGGTGACTAGCTCAAAGTCTAATCTAGCCCATCAATACCTTATTGTCTGCCCAAAGATTTAATTTCATCCTATAAAGTAAAAATTTTATCCAATTGTGTATGGACTGTTGGCTTTTGTCTTTATGATAAAAGAATAGCAAAGTATTTGCTCTTCAAACCTGCTGGAATATCAAGATTCTTTGCACTGTCTTGACCTTCATTTTTCTTAGAAATATCATTCAAGTTTTGAATGAAAGAAAGTTGCAGAGAAGTAAAATCTACCCAATCCATTTTTTGATCCTATGCATAGTCCAGGTATCATTGCTAGGTATTAAAATGTATTGTACTAAATGCTGGATATTCTCAGATGGTGAATCAAGAGCTTATATAGATTGATAAATGTTGCATCTCTTTGTCTTGAAGGCTTGTAAGATACATAAAATGAGTAAAAAAATGTTTTCTTTAAAAGAAAGTATTATATATTTATTGAATAATTGTTCATCTGTACCACCACCAATTGAGATGTTAGGGTAAGTAAATTGAGTTACCCTTTTGGCCATCAGCAGTCAGTAGGTTTCAAAATACTTATCTACTAAGATATTCCCCAATATGGCTATTCCATAAGTTCCCATAGGTACTGACATATGAGTTCAAGTATTTACTACACTGTGATAAGAGCTGCACACAATGATCCTTCATTGATGTTTTTGATTAGAATTCTTTCAAGATTAACCTTTATATAAGTTAACAAAAAATCATGAGTGACCTTTTTTTTTTTGAAAAGATATTGTTCCCTCAAGCATATTCTGTGCATCTAATAATATTTTTTCCACTTTTCCTTTAGTTAGAAACTGAAGGGGGTACAAAACAGAATATCAAATAAAAAAAGCAAAACAAAAAATCAAAAAAAACAACAGGGATCATTATTTTTTTTTGCTCCTCCTGGAATCTTTCTACTTTTGATAGCATATGATGTCGGTGCATTAATGAAGAGTTAAGAAATAGAAGTTTATTATATATTAACAGAATGTGATCTGATTTTATCTTATAAATATGCAATAAAGAACAGATTTTCTGAATCTTTTCAGTAAGACTTTACTTGACATTCACATAAAGAAATGAAATTTTTTTAAACATTTTATTGGCAAAAATGGAGTTAGAGATTGGGCTATTTTCTTAAGAGTAGATTCAAGACCAAAACCCCTTAATTTCAAATGTAAAGTGTCTTGGCTGCATTCATAAACAGAGCTGTGAATTGTTTTCCATATGAACTTATGTTCTTTGATTTTCACTGACTGACTGACCATTTCAGCACGCTCTCCTGATCGTATATAATTCAGTCCTCGACCATGACAAACCAATCATTCACAACTGACCCTTGAAATTAATTAATGCCAATCACTGCTATCAGTCAAAAGACATTCTGAGAGATTTCAAAAGAAGAGATTGATGTTACATGGTGCTAAAGGTAGATGTAGAAAATGCAGTCAGTCAGTGAAATTCTGAAGAACTTAAATTACATTTATAGATTGCTAACATCCCTTCTAGTACATGTAGCTACAAGATGGTAGTCGTCAATGTATAATAAAGCTGGAACAAGTGCTCAGTGTGAAAATGCTAATTTTCAGATACTTATATCTTGAAAACCATAGGTGGTCTTGGCATGGAAAATAACATACTACCTCCAAATTTGAATCTCTAAAGCATAGCAGGAGGCAGATCTAACCAGCACTGTGACCATATGTGTTTGGGATTTCATACACAATAATTAATTTCCATTCTGTAAAAATGAATAATTTAATATAACATCCCACATCAAGAGATGCAAACACAAACTGATACTTTAAACAAAAATGCCAGTGAACAAACTTTTTCCTAATCAAAACCAACTTAAATTGTTATGAATAAAAATAAAATTAAAAGAAAACAATTTAATTGCTTTTATTTCTCAACACAAGAATCTTATGAAGACTGTCTCTTAGCAATTGAAGGGTGTTTAATTGAATAAAGAGCTTAAAAGAAATACATAATCTACAAATGGATGGTCTCTGCATATGTACCAAATATCCATGTTCTTTTCCAACTGTGTTTCTAGTTATGACCACATTTTTTCTTTTCTGTCTGATTTGCATGTGCAGATGAACCATCATCAAAGTACTCAATATTTTTACCCAAACTCAATAATCCTGAGACACTTGTGTCAGGCTAGGTCTCTTCATTGAAACAGTGATAACCAATAGGCTTTAATGTCATTCTGTGACACAGGTCAGCTCAATAAAAGTCCCTGTAAATTATCATTTGGGTGTCAGATGATCAACAACATCAGTTCTGTCATGTCATCTGGAGGGCTATCTTCCCAGTGAAATGAGAGGTAAAGCGTGTATTGTGACTCTCCATGTCTGCTGAGAACATAATCACACCAAGCTATCCAACACGTGGTACTTGTATAAAAACATGTTGTGCCAAATCTTCTCTCAAGTGATACTTGAAGTTTCTAAAAAAAACCCTGTTAGCTGATGCATTTGTCTCCTGTTTATCACATTCAGCTGCCACTCCTAGCTCTGTCCAAGAGCAAAACAGCCTTTTTCTTTTTTTTTTTTTTTTTTTTTTTTTTACAAATAAAAAAACCAAATCAAGTAGAGAGAAACAAGAACTGGAACTTAAGATTTGAATTGCTTTGCTAGCAGAAGATTGACTACAAATCAAAACCACGTGCCAGCCTGGAAGATTTTATCCACCAAAAAACTGTTGATCAGTGCTAAAAGAGGGTTTCCAAAATCCAGTTAGGCTCCTAGGCACATTTCAAAATCCCACTAGATGCCAGTCTGACTACATATCTCAGAAAAAAAATGTGGTCCTTGTGAATGGCCTCTCATCTCTAATACCTGTTGGATTGTGATCCAAACTGTGGAATTAGGCCTGGATCCAGGTCCTGCTGTGCAGCTAAAGCTCCCCAAGGCTGCTAATGACAGAGTAATCTTTGTTACAGAATGGTAGACTTCTGGGAGTTGAGTGTGCCTTTTGGGGTGCCTTGCACAGTCTATACCACAGAACTGATGGCTGTAAGTCAAGAATAAGATATTCCTCCTCCTTCCTCTGCTTTGGGTGTCAAGGTTGTATTATACTAAATTATACTACATATTATTATACATATATTATACTTTAAACTATATTAATCAAGTTATAAATTATATGATATATTAAAGACCACCCATCAGCAAACAAATAACAGCATTCATTACTTTATGAGTCAAAAAAATATCAGGGACCAGACTGCCAACGTCCGAAGACAGGGAAGGGGCTAGATGTGCTGTGCCACTCCTGATGTCTTGATAAATCATACTAGTTTGCAGTGCGTGCACAGACTGTCAGGTAGAAGGATGTTGGTAATGAAGACATCATTCCCATAATACATCTTTTGCTTTTCTTATGCAATGCTTAAAAACTTGCCTCCCATGCTCTACTACTTGTATCATCGCTGACATTCTTAGGTTGCAACACAACCTTGCCAGATCTGCAGTCCACCAGAAACACTACATAGAATTTAGAATTCATTTACATATATATATATATATAAAAATAAATATGTGTGTGTGTATTATATATATATATATATATATTCCCTAAATACACTGCTTCAGAAAAAGAATTAGCAATGCAGTGATTTTTTGGCAAAATTTTCAGTGAGGTGGTTTCTTAGGTTGAAAATTTTCTATTTTGAAAAATAAACTTTGTATATATTACACGCCAAATTTAGTTTCTTGGTTGAAGAACTCACTAGAGATGATTATGTGAGAATGACAGCGATTTCCTCCCAAGTATTCCTGTTCATCTCTCAGAGTATATCTACATACCAGGAGGCAGTGTAACATAGTAGTTGTGCTACTTGTAAGCTAAGTTAGGTATGAGACATTCTGGTTCAGTAGAAAGCCTGTCTAGCCACAGCTGTATATTTCTCAGTGGCTGCTTATGTTTCTTCCTCACTGAGCTCCCTAATGGTCTGGCTACAGTGCCAAGAAGACCTGAAGAGGTTTGTGTGTCCTTTCATTGCAATAAACTTGTGTGTGACTTCAGTGAAGATGAACCCCTAGCCACTGATGGCTACTGCTACCTTTGTGAGTTGAAATGGGTCTGAGACAGCCATGAAGGAAGAATTTAACTCGTGGGTTTAAATAATGGCTTTCAGAATGGAATACCTCCCCGCAAGGTCTGCTGTCCTTCTGCAAGTACTGCTTTTTGCTGCTCTGACTGCTGTTAATGAAGCTGCAGCTCACTTCTGTCTACCCCTGGTTTCCGGTGTCTGGATTGGTTTGAGGTTGAGAGTGGTTTCCTGTTTCTGTGCAGCTCTTGGGTAGTCTAATTGAAACGACATGTCAGCAAATATGTGTCCAGTGTGGCTGGGGAAAGAGCCAAGGTCCGGTTTTCTGCAGCAACGTGACTGAATAGAGAAAGCTTCATGGAAAGAAAAGAAAAATCAATATGCTGATGTTTGATGTGAACAGCAAAGTTTGTGTCCTACTGGGAAAACTGGACAAGAGCATGAATTGGAGCACTGGCCTTCTGCAAGCAGGACAGTACAAGACAAGGAAAACAAGAGGAAATATTAGCAACAGGAGAAAATCTGTTTAGTAACTCTCCTCTTGGTTCCTTCCAACTTGACTCTGCAAGAATGAACAAATACAATTGATTGAAGAAAAATACTGAATCTATATATCAAGTTCTCAAGAATTAATCCATCAGAAACCGCATCAAGTTCCTATGTTAAACAAAGGAATTCTCGTGAAAAGAAGGATGATTCTAAGTATTGCTCTGTGTTATGAAGTGTTGGTTTTGGATAGTTAAGGAAACCATGACTGTTATGCAAAGAGTGTATCCATTCATATGATTTGATTGAATTTCCACCATTATTACTTAGCAACTACCACAGACAGTAGGAATCTATTGTTTCATACAAAATGCATGTATAAAACAAATGAGACACTTGGTCCAAAAGAGCTGAAAGTCTAAGGCGCAAGAGCCTCAATTAGTTGCAAACATGCCTACTCACGCTTTCTCTTACACAGAGTACACCCTTCCAAGGAACTTTGTGTCTATGTGTGGAAGTAAAACACTGTCTGAATCTTGGCAGATCGTGCATCTAAATACGCAAGCTAAGCAGTGGCACTGTTACTGCAGACTTACTCCTCAGTTCCTACTGATGGAGAAACACAGCACAAAGCCTCATTGCTGCGACTCTTCATTAAAATTCCAGTTGCCCACACTGTCTAGTGTGATCAAGGGCGCTAAATAGTACCTTCTTCCTTGGAGACAGAAGTGTAGAAGAGCATACTGATGCACTGGAGAGGGGCTGAGATGTGTCTGGGACTGACATAATATCATAGAAACATAGAATGATAGAATGGCTTGGCTTTGAAGGGACCTTAAAGATCATCTAGCTCCAAACTTTCCACTAGACCAGGCTGTTCAGAGCCCCACCCAACCTGTCCTTGAATGCTTCCTGGGATGAGGCACCCATGACTTCTCTGGGCAACCTGTTCTAGTGCCTCATCAACCACATAGTGAATAATTTTTGCCTAATATCTAATCTAGACCTACTCATGTTCAGTTTGAAGCCATTCCTGTCACTACACACTCTGGCAAATAGTGTCTCCATTTCTCCATTTTTCTTTTACTGCTCAGGTACTGGAAAGCCACAGTTCGGACATCCTCAAGCCTACTCTTTTCCAGTCTGAAAAATCCCAATTCTACTAGAGTTGCTCCATCCCTCAGAATCATCCTGGTGACCTCCTCTGGACTTGCTCCAACAGGTCCAAGACCTTCTTGTGCTGAGGACCTCAGAGCTGGATACAGCACTCCCATTGGGATCTCACCAGAGCAGAGCAGAGGGTCAGTGTCCCCTTCCTCAATCACTCGGTCACTTGTCTCTTGGTGCAGCCCAGGGTAAAATTGGCTTTATGGGCTGCAAGCTCACGTTGCTGGCTCATATCCAGGCTCTGTGACCGGGCAATAATATGAAAGACAAATCCTTTGAAGATCATTAAATATGTAGAAATCACAATCAGGTCTGGAATCCCCAGACTGAAAATAGGTGGTGCCTGGGAAAATATTAACTGGAAGAATCTTGAATGCCTCTTTACCCTACTCTTCATTATCCTTGTCTATTTGGTAATGATCAGACTGTGCTTTTTGTTTTTTTTTAACTTGAGGTTATGGGGTGATTCAGACAGCCTTTCCTTTTGGTAACATTCTTTCTCTTGTCATATACCAGATGTTTTTGAAGCTAGTCTATATTCCTTTTTCACACCAGAGGACAGCATCACATGCTACACAGGAACTTATTGTCTATAAATACTGCATTGACGATGGTGGCGTTTTTCTCAGCCTTCCATTCATTCTGCTACAGATTTGAGATTCAGTGGTGCTGTAAAAGGCACAACCTCTACTGTAGAACTTGGCCTTGTGTTTCACAAGGAAAGTCTGTTGTTCAGTGCCATCAGGCTTTTTCTTTTTTTTCCTCTTTCTCTCTTTTTATCTGGTGGGGTCTATAGCTTCTACATTTCCCATTTTCTTTTCACCCCGGGTTCTGTGCCACATCATTCTGTTATCCTTCATATTAATTCAGAGCTGGGCACTGGGGAGGAGGGCCCTGATGATTGGAAGCCTACTTGTTTCTGCTTAAATGGCCAACTCCTCTGTGAGCACTGCCTGATAGGACTTTGTTCTCACCCAGCATGGTTGCTCCCTTCCTGCTTTGTTATCCCTGGCTCAGTCTGTTTATAGGTTTATCAGGAGTTCCTATTGTGCTTTCCATGTTTTCTGTCTGGACCATACATGGCAGTGTAAGTGGTATGGGCTATCAGAAACAATAGTGCCATTTATGTGAACATAAAAGGGGGCAAAGTATTTTGTGGTTCTGTTCAGGCCCGTATTATCCTATGCCAAGACTGAAAGAGCTGAATTCCACCTTGTTAAATCCAAATGAACTTTCAGTCGATAAATACAACAACTAAAAATGCTGCAGTTAGAAAAATGAAATAGATTAGTGTTGCAAACTTTTCCATGCCACTGTGTCAGATGTTATTTTCATCTGTTTGATAAATACACTGAAAGAAGAGTCTGCTGTTTATTTTTCCTTTAGGGCCATATCATTTTGTTCCTTGTTGTGAATCTCTAAGAGCAACAAGACGTTTGACCAGTGTGGAGTTGTATTCTTGTGGAACTTCTAACAGTCACAGCTCCTTCAAATCTTCCACAAACCAATTCAGGGTCTCAGTCAGGGCACAGATGCAGAAGAGGTTAAACTGGCTAATACCTCAGTAATTTAAATAGCATATTCACGATTGTTGGTGTGTAGCAAAATGGATTACTGGCTAAAAGCCTTCTACTTTGGTGAATAAAGAATTAACTGCATGGAAAGTGGATCCTGCTTCTCCTTGAGCAGGTGTGGGGTGTGGAGGAAAGAGAAAAACTCTCTTTGAGACAGAGGGACACAGTATTTGGGATATTATCTTGAACACTATCTAGTCAACCTGATCAAACCCTGGACACTGGGGGTTTTGTTAACTTTTTCCCTCTGATAATATTTTGCTTTGATTTCTCATCATAAAGATTGTCTTAGGAACTTTATCTGAACTTGACTGAATCTGATTTTTTCCTGCATCATTTCACCAGCATACTTTACACAAGCAAGTGTTTTGGCTGATTTGATAACTGGTAATAAGAAAGACAGGTTGGTTTTGGGAAAAAAAAAAAACAAACAAGAAAAACAACAGAATGGACATCAAAGAAATGTTCTTGTTGTGGCAGAAGTAGAATGGGAAGAAGTGGGACAATCTTAGCAGCCCTTAGTGATAAAGTTGGTGAAATGAACTTTAATTGCCAACGCACTTCTACTTTTTTTTTAAAACACAGATTTTCTCTTTGTTCTAGCAGATGGAATTTTGATCACTCTATTTAGCCAATCCTCACTTGTTTTCTAATGGGCTTGGGATTTATTTTTTTTAAATGTCTGGGAGATCCATCACCCTAAATAAGTGGACTTTAAAGGTCAAGAGAGCTTTTATCCTTTTAGTTCATTTCATGAGAGCTCTGAGCAGCAGGCACAGCAATCTCAGCATGGACTCAACGATATTTCCTCACAATGTAGCCAGAAACTGCATGCCTGCAGGGTAAAACAAAATTACCAGTGTTCCCCCATGAATGTCCTACACCTTGAGAGGCCACAGCCACAGAGCAGTTAGCTGCATGGCTGAGCACTAGCAGTAAATGCTTACTTCAATTGTGGCAACTGCCACTCAGAAGGGATGCGTTTAATCTTGAAGGATAGATGTCTCAAGACATCTTCCCTAAGTGACACAAAGTCTGGATGTAGAGACGAGTGCTGAAGGGTTCTGTATGTAGGTAGTTTCTCTCTGACTGTGAAGTAAGTGGAGAAAAATTGGTATAGTTGCTAATAAATTAGCTTTAATATTAATCTTTTAATATCAATTTAATTAAACATGTCTGATGAAAATTGTTAATGAATGCAGATAGAAAAACAAGTGCAACCAAACAACATAGAAGACTATCAATAACACAATAACAGTTTTCTCATATTACCTGTTATTACTCATGGCAATGGACAAATGTTTGCAGATTTTCCCAGAAATTATTTTGGTGAAACCATGAAATACAGCTGATGAAAATTCAAAATTCAAAATCTGTGGAGATTTCCTTTGGGACTAAGATTCCTAAAACACATGGCCTAGGGAAAGGGGGACTGAGTGAGTTGCTGCTGCCTATGGCCTCCAGTGAAGACACAGTCCAATCCAATCAGAACCTGTTGCCATTTGTTATTAGGCATCCTGTAAAAAAAAAAAAAAGGCAACAGCCCTTGGATTTCTGGAAGATAAGCAGCATTTAAGGCCAAGTATGAGTACAATGAGTACAGTTTTTCAATAGTAAAGGGTCTAGTGGTCACTGTAAGGATTTAGGCTGCAAACTTGTCCAGGCAATTTTGAAAACCATGTGAGAATTCTTACAGCATTTTATAAAATAGATTTTAAAAGCCTCTGCTACTGTCAGTTACTCTGTGAATTTTAAAAGTATAACCTGAAGGTGTAATAAATACTGTGCAACCTGATCTGAAGGGAACTTTAGGTAACTTACTGTAAATGCACGCACACACACATGATTCTTTCTAAATATATTGGCCTATTTACTATGGTAGTTACCTGTTTAAGACTTGCAGTTATATTAAGTAAAATAGTGTGCCTGGGCTAATACATTTTCAGAGAGCCTATTTGTTTTACTGAAGAATTTATTGCAGCAGTAATAACTGTCAGAGTGAAAGCGTGGTTAAAGTGCTAGAGACAGGACCAACTGCAAAGGGTATCTATCAAACTATCGACTTCCTGCCAGTGGTGTTGTGAACTCTTTTGTCATAAACTCAAGCACCCAGAGTTGAAACCTCGATCAATGAAAGGGGAATCTGGTATCCAGCTCTTTTAGAGAGGGCACCTCTTCTGTTTGACCCATTAGGACACAAATAACAGTTTTTATACAGTGCAGGTTTGATTTACAGCAAGCCTTCAGGTTACCTACTGACATTTATATTTTAAGCCTAGTGAACAATACTCACCATCTGAAAGAGTTAAATTCAGAGCTCCCAGATGCATTCTAGTAAAAATTTTTAGCTTCATGACTGGCAAATAGAAATTTCACTACCCTGTGCAGTTATTTACCATGCAAAATTTTATTTCTTTTTTTTTCCCTTTTCTTAATTTTTGTTTTTATTTCCTTGCAGAAGAACCATTTTTTTTTGGTTTGTTGATAGCTAGGGATTCACAGGTTTTGCTTTCCTAAAAATATGGACAGAAATTTAGCTCTAATTCAGTTTAAATATGTGCTTGCCAACTGGAGGCAGCTGGGTCAAGCCACGTCACACTTTGCCTACCTCCGAAGAGTTCCACTGGGGATTTAATTTTCAGATCAGTCCATTTGGTTGTTGGACGTGGAAATCTTTCTCGATGTCTTCTTCTCATCCTTCAGCTCTGACTGACCTGATTGGGTTGTTCAAATTGTGGACATAGTATATTTATCCAGTGAGTGTTCTGCTAAGTGCCTTGCATGTGGCTGTCCTGTGACTGGGAGAACAGGTGATGCCACCCAGAATATTGCACTATTGTGCAGGGCTAGATTGTGTGTGTCTCAGTGTGGCAACGTGAGCTCTGAAGCCAGTGCTTCTCTGATGGTTTCTGTACATTAGTAACTTTTAGCATGATTTTGATTCATGTGGTGAAGTTTGGATATAAATGTTCTTCACATTTTAGAGCTCCAGTAGGAGTGAGGGGCAAGCATCAGCTTGGTTTGTTGGTGTTTGCTGCAGTCTATTTACTTTTTGGAGGCTTGGGGGAGGTGCTCAATTATATTATGCCTTTCATATGTGTTTCAAATTTTTACAAGGGGAAACTTTCATTTAAATCTGCAGTGCTGTTAGTTTGATCATTACAGTATCATTTCAATATGTTTTGCTTCAGTGCAAACTTTAACAAATATGTTCCATTCCTCCACCAACAAGAAAAGTGGCCTTGGTAAATTGTTGTTCTCTGTGTGGTAGAACGGCCTTCTTCCTCAGAGAAGGAATTTGCCTTGCGCCTTAGAAACAGAATTTTTTCCTGGAAGGTGGCATTTTTTGTGCTATTTATCTAAAACAAGGTGCTGTATTGCAATGCAGGAATTAAAAGTTTAGTGCATTCTGGATGCTATACAAAATGCATTGACAGTTTTCATCTTTGCACAAGACCATTTTCTTGCATGCCATAGTTCTTTTTTTAATTAAAAAAGAGTTCCTTCAGACACTGATGCTACTTTTGAAACTGAGATGAATGTTTTGCACATGTCCTCTATAACACACTGACATGATGTGGCTGACAGCACCTTTATGTGCCTGTTTTGGAGGAACAAAAGTTTTTGTGTTTATTGTGGAAAGTGGTTCCTACTTTCATTTTAGTAGTTTTGCACAGAATAACACATGCAATTTTATCAACAGATCTTGAGTTGTCCTGCTGTGAGGTAGGCCAGTTTATCTGGTGCAGTCTGAATCTGATTTGCTCATCCTCGGTTATCCTCTGAGTACTCCGTATGATGCAACCCAGTGCTGCTTGGTTTACATATGGAAAATGACATCTTCCTCCAATATTAAACTCTACAATAACTATTGTCATAATGAGGATCAGAAAAGCTGCCTCTCTTCTGTGTTAAAGTGTTCTATCTGGCACACAAACCAAAAATGTTTGCATAAATATTAACTTTCAGGTGAATTGTTGCCTTGAAATATGTTGGAAAATTTGAGTCAGGATTTCTCAATGAAAAGCAGGTAATATGAACTCCTGCTCTGGGATGAGACATAAAGGAGTACATCATGGGGAATCTTTCCTTCATGCTTTCGTTATCATGGTTCAGATCCTTGTGAGCCACAACTGGATGCTCCTTCCAGCAAATCCAGATTTCTCTTAACAGTTGCTGATGATGTGGTTCAGTTGTGTTATTCAGTCAAAAGCAAACATCTCACCATCTCTGAACGACACCTTTTAAGGACCCCATGCCATTAGCACAGTATTTTTGTTTTAATTAGAATGAGTAATACGCTGCTAGTAAGCATACATATCATGTTTCCTTCTGTAGACTTGAGGCTTTTATGGTTTGGCTTTTAAATTCACTCTGTTTACAATCAATAAAGTGTGCTACGGGCTCAATAAGACCAAAATTAACTTAACACAATTAGCTATAATTCAAACTTTCTGGAAATCTGGTCCTTTATTTGCTGTTTTCACTAAATCACTGGAAAGTGACTACAAGGCAGGAAGAAATCAGACCATTTAAACATACCTGGATTTTTCTTTTTTCTTTTTTTTTTTTTTTGTCTTCCTTCAAACAATTTTTATTTATCTTATACATTAAAAAATAGGAGAAAAAAGGTACTTGTGCTCTGTAAGGATCTTTACTGAGGGGCTTGGGGGGGTTGAGGAGCGGGCTAACCTGAGCCTGCTGGCTGCATACCTGAAGTAGCTGGGAGTCACCCCTGTGCCTCCTCACCCACGGACTAGCTCTGAAATGTGCAGAGCCAGTTTAGGGTAAGGCAGGGAAAAGCACACAGCAAATTTACATTTTTTTCTTTGGTAGGCCTTGTAGGCTCTATCCCTTCCCCCCGCAGAACTGGGCTGCCAAGTGAGGTGCCCCCAAGTCAGGTACCCCTGCCTCAGCATGATGCACCTCAAAAGCTCAAAAATGGGTGCAGAACAAGAGTCATGGTTGGTCCAGCTCTGACTGGAAGTTGGACAAGCATCTGTACTGTTTGCTTGTGTTAACAAAGCTTCAAAAATTGCCTTTCTCTTTCTTTAAGTAGATGTTTTCATTGCCTTGGTCAGCACTGACAAACTGTGCTGAGAATTGAGTGATAAAGTAAACAGCGTGAGTGATGTTTATTGCTGTTCTCAAATAATGATAGCAATTTTTTAAATGATTTTTCACCTAAATGGTGTTTCTCTAAAATCATGTAGGAGTTCAGGCTAATATTAAGACCTAAATTGATGTCAGGGGAGTTGTGATTTGGAACAGAGATCATATATTTTATTTATAAACCCACATTTTTTGGGAACTCAGTGAGTTTGAAGATTGTCATTGTTAACATTCACCCACATTCAATTTTGCAGATGCTTAACAAGTCATTTTTAACTAATGACTTCACAATTGAAAGGAAATATGTAAATAAAACAGATTTACAATGAACATTACAGATTAATGTTAATTAAACTACATTTATCAATGTGTCTTTAAAAAAAAAACAAACCAAAATCTAACTCTTCAATTTCATAAATAGAAGGCAAAGTTAACTAAGCAGTTAAAGAATTATACTTCCTTCTGGTGTTTCTGGTCACTGGATCCAGAAATTTTTTTATAGCCCTTGTTACAGAGCTTCATCTGACAGAAATTGAGAAAATATGCATAGATAGAGTGTTTTGGATGCTAAATTAAATGGTGACATGTTAGAAAGCAGTGTATATATTTCCAGCCTGGAGCTCCAAGAATTATTGAACAAAATTCCACATTAATATCTTACTCAGTTTCTGTGATTATATCCTTTATATCAGTGGATGTCACGGCTGCCAGGTAAAATAAAAGCATCCTATGTGTCCTCTTAGAATTATGCCAAACCTAATAACGTGTGAGAGTTGGCCAGCGTTTCTCTGGAGCCGGTGATGCCAGCCCGTCCTCGCAGACTAATGTGTAATCAATACGCCTTTCACCGGCGACCTGGGCCCCAGCGGAGCTGGCAGAGACGCCAGTCAATAAATCCCAGCCGGAGGTCACTGCCACGGCAGCGCGGCGCCCCCGGGGCGGCAGCTCCGCCGCGCACCGGCCGCGGCTCCTCGGGCAGCCCGGCGGCCGCGGGTCGGCGAGAGGTCGGGTTTGTGCCCAGCGGGGTATTGGCCTCTCAAATGCTGTTTGCTGTTTCTGACACTGGCCATTAATTCTCCTCTGTCGCCGCGTTTAACCCTTCCCCGCCAGCCCCTGCACAGGCTCAGCTGGGTCCCGGCACACGGGGGAAGGATGCCCTTCCACCAGCCAGCCCTGCTTCGACTTTGCTGTTCCTACAGCGGATTTTAGCTTTTTCTCAGTCAAGAGAAAACGGGAGACAATTGATTCTTGGCATCAATTTCTAAAGTCAGGTGGGGCTACTGTGAAAATTTAATTTGAGGTGTTTATTCTGACACCCAAAATGGCCCAAGTCAGTGAGCTTGATGTCTTCAAGCTGCATTATTTGTCCCCAGGCTGAATCTTCTCACCTTTTGTAAGCGCAACTGATGTCGCCAGATAACTTCTACAAAAGAAACTGATGTAATTTTCTCACCTTTTGTAAACATAGCTAATGTCATCAGATAACTTCTACAATAGAATCTGCATAATAAATGAAAGAACTTTGTGTCACACAAGTATATCTGCATTAGGGAGGTGGATAACATGTATTAGATAGGCGGGTTCATGTCAAAATGTTCACTGCATGCAGGATGTAACTTTTTACCCTATGGTGTTCTCGATTTCTGGAATCACCACCTTGCACTCTGTGCAGAATAAATGATGTCTGCTTTCTTAACTAGGTTCTGTCTGTGTTTAGGGAGCTCCTAAAATTGGCAACAAGCTCACCCCCACAGGGCGTCAGGAGTGATGTTTGCCTACAAGTATGATATGCCTTTATAGATACAGGCTTGGAAAATGAAGAGCAATATCAAGTTCCTTTAGGATAACTCAGTTTTTTGTTCTTACTCTCCAATAGCTTAAATAAATATAACACCTCAGAATCTCAAGGATTCACCAAAAACTCATCAAGAACTAAGTATAGCATCAGGAAGCATTCTTGCACTACTCTTATCAACCTCAAGTGAGCAGGAATTACTTATCAAAGTCACTGGTAAGCCTTGCTCTCATGAGATTTGTAAAATTTTAAACCTCATTTCTGGACCATAAAGTTCTGTACAAGCTCAGATATTCAATATATATCTGACCTACTAAGTACACTGCCACAGGAGGTAACCAGCTAAAATGATTTGACTTGAGTAAAAGGGGGCAGATACTTTTATGATCACTAATAACACTTTTATAGCTATGAAAGCCAAGATAATAAGGATAATCAAATCATACATTTCAGGACATAAGCTGATTATAGTACCAGTAATGGTCAGGAAAGAATTTTTCCTTTTGTCACCAGGAGGAAAAAAAAGGAAAAGAAAAAATGCACAGTGACTAAAATTATGTTTTAAAAGAAGTTAATCATCTTAAAGTTGGGCACTGACAGCTGTAGCACAAAAGACCAGGCAGGGCTGAAGGCTACTCTGATATGAAAAACTTTGATTAGCTTCTGCTAATTCTGGTATCCAAAAAACACCCTCTTGGCTTAGACTCATTGTCACATCCCTCTGCCTGCCCTTGCCCAGTAATACAAGGCCTGAGAGCTAATTAACTTTCATTCTCTCCAATTGTGTCTCAGCCTCATAACTCCCAATCTAACTTACTGGATTTGTATTCTCATTAACCAAGGTTGCATTCTCACCGTTTCTTTTCTAAAACTGAAAACCAGCCACATTGGAAACCTTCAAGTGTTCAGTTACCTTCACTTTTCATATCCTGCACATGATTCTGTCTTGTTTTCAGTAGACAGGAATGTCATCAGAGGCTCAGCAGAGCTGACGGTGCCCAGACAGAAGATGGACATCGGGTCATTTAGGTGATGTGTTCCTGCTTCTGCCTTGGGAACTCACTGACCTCTCCAGGGAGTGGCATAATTTTGCAGCACCTCTTGCTCAGCCCATTACTGGGCAGAACAACAAAGCACCACATCAATGAGGACTTAACCTGTGTGGTGATGGAAAGCATTAACCCGCAGCACTGTCTTTCAACAAGAATAATGTCTAAGTGTTCAAGTCTTGAAAGAAACGTTTGCACTGTTAATTCACATATGTAAATGGCTTTTGGGAGAGATGATACTGCTAACAGCCATATTGTTTGTTCTTTTCCCTAATATTTCTAACTAGAATCTATTTGCAGAAAAAGCTTCTAGGAAACTGTGTGTGGATAGACAGAAGGAGGTTTCAGGACAAATGTGTGGTTACAGCAAGTTCTAGAAGGGATATGTCTGTGTAAGGTGAGCTATAAAATTGAAATTTAAAAGAACAAAAATGCGTTACTTTAGGAGTGAAAACTTACATATCTTTTGGTCTCTCTCCCATGTCAGTGATAAGCCTGTGGAAGCTCCAAATTGTTTTTTTTTTTAACCAATGTCTATACATACCATCTTACAGTAGGACAAATTGCTCCTCTCTCTCACCAGTTTCGGAGAAGCCTGGACAGCCAGTCTATTCAATGACACTGAACTCTAGAACTGCAAAATTAAAGTTATGCGAGAGAAATGACAATATCAGCACATACACTCCTTTTCTGGAGTCCTGCTTCCTATCTATGCTTTAAACCACTTAAAATTACTTTAGAAATCAAAGGCAATTAAGGACAATGCATGAAGAAAGCATTCTTTTGCAGTTACCCTCGCACTGAAGGTAGGTTGTTGCAAAAAATCCTACAACCAAACAAATAACAACAAACAAGAATCTACACTGAAGACTAAATCAGACTAAAACATAGAAAGGAATGACAGAAAGGCTGTTGATGAGATAAAAATTTCATTGGCAGGAATGGAATTGGCTGGCCTGACATCTTAAGATGAATGAAAGTGATGTGTCATCTTCATCTTTCCGATGCATTTGAATCTATTTGTGGGAAGCAAATATTAAGTTACATAGGACAGCTTATTATTTCCTGTGAATCCTAATTGTAGGCTGAGAACAATTGTAGGCTGCTTCCACTCTGTTTTCCCTCTTTCCACCTCCCTCCTTAACAAAAATCATTAGAAAAGTAGAGTTGAAGTAAAATCTAATCTTCAAAGGATTTTGTGAATCTATGTCCAACTGAACAACACCCACTGTTATATTGAACTAATTTCTTACGCTCAGATGGTGTAGCTGAAGCAGTGTTTATAAAAAGCAGAAGTATAAATTTGTACATTGGGTATCTGCAGGCAGAATTATTCACAAATGCTTGGCACTGGTGCCAGTGATGGCCTTTGTCAGGCAATGGAAAAGAGCTGTGTGCAAGTGTGCTTTGGAAAGAAGGGATAGCTTTTGATCCTTGCAGAAAAAAGTCTATTGAAGTATATTTGTCACTGATTTGAAAATAGCAATGGGAGTGACCGAATATACAGAGGAATAGGAATAGCAGGTCCCATTTGTGTTCAGTGCTCTGATATGATCCATGGCTTGAACTAAAATAAGCTGGCCAGCAGCAGCTAGACACATCTGATAGTACAATTTGCTCATCGCCTCTTGGTACTTGAAATAATGCTATGTTTTACCTGGATTTCCTGTATATTTCTTGATACTTACAAAACCTATGTCCTTAGAGCAATATATGGTCATTGCCTTGCTCTTTTTTTTCTGTCAAGATAAAATGTCATTAATAATGTCATAAAAAATGTTGCATTACAACTCAGAAATTGCTAAGATTTCTATAATATAGAAAGTTCTGATATTTTAAGATGAATTTATGTTTGTATGATTGCACATATGCTAATGAATTAATCTGAAGTGTGTGAAATTTGTTGGTGGGTTTGAGAGAATGGATTAAAATTACAAGAATTGGTACAGCAAGAGAAGAGGCATGAAAGAAAAAATGCAGTGGGAGAAATCAGGATAGGAACAAAGAAAGCATGCTTATCTTACACTTGGGTTCACCACTGTGGAAGCGGGAGAAGTTCTAGAGAGAAGGTGCATACAAGAAGCTCCTAAAGCTATGTTAGAAGTCTGCTTGCCTGTAGGGCTAAGATAAAATAGTGTACAAAGGCTTGCATGGAAATTGCTTTTTTTTTTTTTTTCCCAATTTTTTTTTCTTTTTACCTCCTCCCCAAAAAAAGATGGGGACACAGAAACACGTATGCCTGGAAGGTCTGGAACTAATGTGGAGAGGACACCTGGCATAGCAGGAGTTGAGATAAAGAAGAGCCACAGAAACCGAAAAAGAGAGACAGAGAAGCAGTGTGGAAAAGCACAGCTAGAAGTTGGGTCGTAATACAAGCTACAGACAGCTGTTTCAAAGTGTGACCTGATAAACAACTGCAACAAAGGGTGCTAAAATGGAAATGAAACTTGTTTATGATGACATTAGTGGCTGGAAAAAATCTAGTGCAGCAAACACAGAAGTTCCTAGTGTAATTTTGAGGAAATAAATTAATGGAATGGATCTTGGAAGAAGGATATTCTTGGTCAACACAGAGAAGTTTGAAGTGGCAGAACATTGCAATGCCATGGACCCTCGATCACTCAGGACAGCTTTGTTAAAATCACCCCACAACAAACTCAGCTTGTATCTCAGAAAATGGCAGTAGGACACCAGGAAGAACAGCAGAATTCCAGTGGAAGAGAGCTGTATTCATAGCAGATGTCAGAGTGGTAATGCAAGTAAACAGCATAAGCAGTATACAAAATACAATATTTGATGTGGTTTCCTCCTGTGGAAAAATGAGTGTTTATCCTGTTTACTGAAGCTTGAAAAAGACTTGTGGACCAAATGTTTTAAGGTTAAAAAAATAGGCTGGAGGCTGTCTGTTATTGAATGAATAAATGGTCAACATAGAGCATTGAATAAAGACAGCAAGAAGGTACTTTCTTAAAAGTTGATGTAAAAAAGATGTACCTTACAAAATTTCTGTGTTCAAAGCACAACAGATCAGATGAGACATATCAGCTACTAGTAGTTCTGTGTGTTGCAGATTGAGAATTCACTACAGATAATCAAGAAGACTGATTACATTCTAAAAAATTAACAGGGAAAAAATAAATATCCAGACATTGTCAGAAGTAACTCCACGATGGAAGAACTGAGGAGAGGCAATACTATAGCAGTACTACAGAAACCTTAATGAGGAAAGATTGCTGCTATTCCATAATCCATTCAAATATATCTCTGCAAAGTAGAGAATGTTGGCAGAGAATCACCTCCACACATAATCCTTTTCAGTCCTAAATTTTATTCATTCACACTCCTGGATGAGTAACATGTTGTTAATGTCTTTTTCAACTTTGCAGATAAAGAAACAAAACTCCATAACCCCTTAAGTTCTAAAACAAAACCTCACAAAGTCAACCAGAAAGGAAGCCAGAGTAGGAATATTAAAAGCAGTATTTGGGGAAAAAAACCCCAAACCCAAACAAAACACAAGGAAATTTGTGCATTAACCTCTGATATATGGAACTATGTGAATTTGGATTTGTAATAACAAATTTCTTACTGTATGTTTCTTGTTCTCACCAAAGAGCAGTGAGTTATAAACCCTGCTGTTCCTGAACCCTTCAACTGTATGAGACAACTGGGTATAAGTGGCTTTTATAGACTTCCATAAGGATTTTAGTGTTCTGTGATCTTTAAAAAAGCACAGGGTGGGTACAATGGAGAGAGTTAAATGAAAAGAAAAAGCATTAGCAATGGATTTCATCTTAGTATTTAATTAGCTAGAGGCCATGTAGGAATGGACTAAATATCAGCAAAGGGTCCTTGATTACAATCTCAGAACAGATGGGCATTTTTATCTTGAAAGGATGACCAGCTTATCTGTAATTTTGCAGCTATCATGGCTGATCTATATCTTCTTTATCCAGGCTAATCAAGTACAGAAAGTTTATTAAGATAATAACACTGAAAGTTATCACCAGTTATGCTCTCTAATCTTGATACAGTTTTGCTGTGTACTGTGTTTCAAGAGGTCTGTCAGCCAACAAAGGCTAAAGTTTGAGGGGTATCATTTACAGTCTACAATGATGCTTTTGCTGAACAACAAGCAACTTAAAACCCAGTTTAAATTAATGACAGAAGGTTATTGTCATGACAACTCCAACAGGTTAAACACAGGCTCTGAAAACAGGGTAAAAGGT